>NW_005871053.1:7593265-7643725 GCF_000147115.1 Myotis lucifugus | reverse complement strand
TGGGTTTCTAATTATAAAAAGCAATCGGGGACAATGCAGCCATTCGGATTCTCCACGAGGTCCCAGATTGGAGAGGGTGCAGGCTGAGGGATTCCCCCACCCCTGTGCACAAATTTCATGCACCGGGCCTCTAGTAATTACATAAAATGCTAGTTAGTCAAGCTTAATAAAAAAAGTAAACTACACTTATTTCTCATTTACCCTTTTAAAAGAATCCAAGAAAAGGAAGAGTTCAAAACTACATACTGCCTGGCTTGTCTTTCGCACAGCGGTGTCACTTATCCTAAGATGAAGTTACTGGAATGTCTAATTCTAGGTACAATGTGAAGCTTGTCTGAAAGTTATTTCTCAAAAGTAATAATAATATTAGACTCCTGAAATCCTTGCTTACATGAATAGGATTTAGATAAGAAATGAAGGAAAGATCTGAAAATACAGCAGGTGGCCAAAGCTTAAAGAGGTGCATATCTACAGTAAGCTGACCACCTATAGAAAGAATCTGTTAAGCTAGGCTTCTAATTAATTACTAAAGTGTATTACAAATATGCTATGTAGTCATAAAATTATTTGTTTCTGTTTCTCCTTACAAATGTGATGCATATCTTAAAATTTAAAGTATAATCTTTTAAAATGCCTTCAGTTATGATTGCCCTGAAAGATTGTAAATTGCAAAACTGAAACCAAAATAAAACAGAGAAAACGTACTGATGTATTGTTATGAAATAAGAGCATTGCCATATGAATAGATTTGTAAAAATGTATTTCTATAATGGTCTGCCTAGAACTAATTGCTGTGGATGTAATAGGCACACATGTTTTATTCACTAACTAACTCTGTGACGATGATGGACTGAAATTCTAGAAGGGGAAAACACACACACACACACACACACAGAAAAGGAAGCTCTGTATGCTGACTTGACAATTTGCCATTCAAGATCTGAAAGCATTTCCTGGGTGCAATTATTAATTACATCAAAAATAAAAACCTGTAACAGAGAAAAATCTAGGAGCTGCAAACTCATATCCTTACAGGGGCCAGCAGGAAAGTAATGGGCTGATGGGGATGTGGCAAACTGGAGCATGTCTAAACTAAAGAGAATTGTTGCCAGGTGGGAATGCAAGCCAAGTTTTGCCAGATCTCTTTCATTTTCAGGAAAACCTGAAAATTCAAATGTTTAGAGATTATGAGTCCCTCTGGCCTCACAAGCTTCTAGCCTGCATGGGTTTGACAAGCACAGGGGAGAGAGCTGGGTTGAGGGGGGCTGAATGTGTTCTTGTTATTCAACAAATAGTAAGAACCATACAAAGTAGAATACTGTTAACATTGTGTAATACATGGTTGACTACAACATTGTGCTCACATGTATACAGTTTAATTAATAGCACCTTTTCATATCTCATATAATCTAATTCACATGGTGAGAGAAATATCCTTCTACACTGTCCATTTATGGGTTCTTCCTCTCACATTGGCCTCTGACTAGTTTTTCCTTCCCTCTCCTCTTTACTTGGAGGACTCAGCTCATCCTTTAAGGCTCAGAGAAGACTCTGATCAGCTCTCTATCTGGGCTGGCACCTTGTGCCATGCACCCTGGACCTCACCTTTGCAGCACTATCACAATTATAAATATGTAATTTTTATTGTCTATCTTCCCTACTAGACCCTAAGCTCCATGAGGACAGAGAACTACACCTGCACCCTCAGTACCTACTCCAGTGTCTGATATTTGTTGGATAAACATTTTCAGAATAAGAGATATTTGAATGATACACATAAAAATTTACATATGTGTCCAGAGATTATTCTTGTCATTCAAAATTCTCTCTGGAGAGTCTAATTGAGAGCTATTTCTTTATCTGCTGTCATGTAAGACTTGTTACTTATTCCTGACAGTTCTTTTAAAGATCCTCTGCTGAGTTGGGGATTCCTTAATTTTTCTGAGATCCTTGGTATTTTTTATGACATGTATAAATAATGAAGGTTTCCTTAAAATGCACATTTAGAACCAATGCCCTGCTTTGTCCAGATAATGGAAATGATGGGAAATACTAATTGTGGTAGATTGTAAAAATAGCCACAAATTATTTCCTTCTCTTTATTCATGCTCTTGGATAGTGCCTTCAACACATGTCGTGGCTATAGGACTTGTTTTTGCCAATGTGACAATTCAAATATAATGCAAGCAGAAACTTAGGTATTAGGACCTATTCTCTTTTGCTGCTCTTGGAAACCCTATGGCCACCACCATGTGAATCAGGCTGGGCTAGCCTGCTGAGGATGGTTACCTTCATTACTCCAGCCTCTAGACAAACATGTGAGTGAAGTCATCTTAGACCAGTGGTTCTCAACCTTCCTAATGCCGTGACCCTTTAATACAGTTCCTCATGTTGTGGTGACCCCCAACCATAAAATTATTTTCGTTGCTACTTCATAACTGTAATTTTGCTACTGTTATGAATCGTAATGTAAATATCTGATATGCAGGATATATTTTCATCGTTACAAATTGAACATAATTAAAGCATAGTGATTAATCACAAAAACAATATGTAATTATATATGTGTTTTCCGATGGTCTTAGGCGACCCCTGTGAAAGGGTCGTTCGACCCCCAAAGGGGTCACGACCCACAGGTTGGCGACCCACAGGTTGAGAACTGCTGTCTTAGACTAACCCATCCCTAGGTGACTTACCATCTGACTGCAGTAAGCCCAGCTGAGCTCAGCCTCCATTGCTGACCTATTGAATTGTGAGTTAATAAATTATCGTTTCTTTAAGCTATAAAGTTTTGGGGTGGTTTGTTATGCAGCAAAAACTAACTGATTTACTATTGTTTTGAGGATTGTGGTGCTTTTTCAGTAAAACTAGACTGGAAAATCTGAATATTAATCTCTTCTTCCCCCAACTAACCCATGAAGCAGAAGCCATTCAACCAGAGAGAGCAGCCTACCAGAGATAGGGAATGTCACTGCAAGGGAGAGAGAGCCACTCTATTTTCCCAATAGCCCCTCTCCAGATCTCATTAACACCAGAGTGGGCAACAGATCTGAGAGTGAGGAAAGAAAAGGAAAATGAGAGTAGGTGGTGGTGAGAGTCAAACTGATGGTAAAGCTTAAACAGAGAAAATGAAAGAATCCACTGTACTGGCATTCTATCACAATATCCTTATTATTTTAAAAAATCCTGTAAATTTTCTAGCCTCTGAAGGCTAAAGACTGAAACCAAGCAAATATGGGGACTGTGCAGTATATCATTTTAATGCAGAGAAAACATACACATTAGATGTGTAAGCTTGCCTTTGTTTAAGGCCCTTAAGCCTTTCTTAGCATTTTAAGGAAAGTGCATTGAAAGTAAACATTTGCTACTTTCTAAAATGCTGCTCTGAAATTTTTAGTATGTTTAAATGTGCTGAATCTTGATATGGTAATTAAAAAAAGCAAGAACCACACAAAATGTAGCATGTTGTTGCAGAGTTGGGGTAGAATAGGGTAGGTGTTTACTGAGTGCTTGCTATTTGCCAGGATGTTATCTCATTTAATGTTTGTAACCACCCTATGAAGTTATGTTTTCTCTTTATTAAACAGATGAAGAAACTGAGGTTCTAAGAGGTTAAGGAACTTGTCCAAGGGCAAACAATAGCTCTTAAGATTATAAATTACAGATGTAGATATCAAATCTGAATCCACTGGCCATGTTGCCTCAGCAATAATATGGTGCTTTTATCATTAGTAATAATAATAATTATTTTTGAAACCCTTATGTAACTTAATTTTATTAAATAAATAATAGCTAAGCAGTTTACATATAATAAAAAATTGAAACCTCACAAATAACCTATAAGGTAGGTATAATTATTGTCTGCATTTCTGAGATAATAAAATCTAGGCATAAATAGGTTATTTGATTTGCCCAAAGTTGCATACTAAGTGAGGGGTGAAGCAGATATTGTAGTTAGGGCCCCCAGAGTCCAAGCTCTTTCCACACATCCTCACTTTTAGGATTCTCACCAAATAATTGTGATATATTTTGAACCTATTATTATAAGAGCTCCTAGTGCACTGGGTCTCCAAAAAGGAGGGCAACCAACCACTACTTAGAAATACTTAAAGAAAGCCAGACCCTTTGGAATTATATGACCAATGACATTAGCCCCCATTCATCTAGTTCTAAGAGCTGGATCCCTTTCATGGAGCATGGTGCCCAGAAGACGGTAGCAGCTCACTCAATATGTGCTGTGTGAATGAGTTATTGCAATAATTCAGTCCTATTCTACAAGTAGTAGTATGAGGATGGGTGACATAATACTGTGGAGCCCTTTGGGCCTTTTGGTAGAAAGATACTGTGTTTATTTCTTAGAGTTTCCGTAACAAAGCACCACAAGCGAGGTGGCTTAAAACAACAGAACTTTCTTCTCACCATCCTGGAGGCCAGAAGTCTGAAATCCAGGTTTCAGCAAGGCCATGAACTCTCTGAATGCTTCAGAGAGGGAGCCTTCCTGGCCTCTTTGGAGCTTTTGATGTTGTGAGCAATCCTTGGCATTCCTTGACTTGGGGCAGAGTAACTCCAATCTTTGTCTCCCTCTTCACAGGACTGTCTTCTTTCTGTGTTTGTTTGTGTCCAAATTTCCCTCTTTTTATAAGCACAACAGTAAGACTGAGTTCAGGACCAGACTCAATCCAATATAACCTCATCTTGACTTGCTTACATCTGCAAAGACCCTATTTCCAAATAAGGTCACATTCATGGCTTTCAAGAGCAACATGAGAAGAGCAACATGAATTTTTGGAGGGGAAACTATTCAATCCAGTATGAATACTTTAAGAATTTAAAAGATGTTGTTATTTACAGGCCCAAACATAAGTAGGGGCAGGGCTGAGCTTGTGTGGTCAAGGCTGGAAAGGATTTCACCCCCAACAAAACAACAGTCCCAGTTCCCTTTTGGCATAGGCTTGTTTTTCCATTTCAAACACTCCTGAAGGCAAAACATAATAGATCCTAACGGTGGTGTTATCTTATTGTGAATCAATTTCTCCAAGAGCCAATTTGGCTGAGTGAGTTGGGAAAAAGCACGAAAGATAAAGAAGATAGGAAGTTGTAGGGAAATGCCACTGGATAAGGAAAAGAGGGGCAGAGTTGCAAGAAGAAGAAAGTCTGGATGGATCCATTCAAAGATCAAAGAGCACTAACTTCACAACAAAAGGCAGCTGGAAGAAGAGAGTTTTTTGTTGGTCATTGGTAGAGGCATCTGCTTATGGGCATCAAGGCCTATCACTTGTCAAGGGGTGGTATAGAGGCAAGACCTCTGAGAATGTTTCAGAGAAAGGCAAGAAAGCCAATTGGAATGAGTATAGTAGAATCAGGGACTTCAGGTAGGATAATGGGGGGGCTATAAAAATGCATGGGGTTCCTTAGAAAATATGCTATATTCCTATTTCTTTTTGCTTTAACACGAGGTATCCATTAGATTAGTGGTTCTCAATCTTCCTAATGCCACGACCCTTTAATACAGTTCCTCATGTTGTGGTGACCCCCAATTTCATTGTTACAAATTGAACATAATTAAAGCATAGTGATTAATCACAAAACAATATGTAATTATATATGTGTTTTCCGATGGTCTTAGGGGACCCCTGTGAAAGGGTCGTTTGACCCCCAAAGGGGTTGCGACCCACAGGTTGAGAACCGCTGCTCTAGAGAGAGACAGTAAGAACCTGGGTGAGGAGTTGGACTAGCTGTGTAGCCTTGGGTTATTTATTTACAGCCTGGGTTTCCATTGGGAAAAAAAAGTAAGTGAAAATACGTACGTATCATCACCATTCTGGGCACATGGTATGTGTTCACAAATTATTGGTCTCTTCTTTCCTTAACCATCCAGTTTGTTTTTCAGATAAACCTGTTCTGTGATCTAAATTTCTTTAACTGAGTTTCGAAATGTTAAAATCTTAATCAGAATTTTGTTTGTTTTGTAAGAACTCTATTCATCTGGGGCCTAAAGTTTCATTATGATTTTAATTTAAGGGCCTAAATTGGTTACTTGGCAGAAGTGGAATGAAATATGCATTCTACAGCTGAATGAATGGAATGCTGCTAGGATTTAAATTTTGATAAATGCATAGCTTTTATGATCTTCCCTGTTCTATTTTGCTCTGCTGTATATTGTAGATTTTTTAAAAAATGCTTTGTTTTAAAGGAAAGTTTCCCTTTTGCATTTGGATATTTTTGTACAGGGATATGGAGTAAGGCTGTGGGTGCAGACTGTGAAACAATTCCCTATGTAAATTTGGTGATACTGTTAATGAAGAGTTTTAAAAATGCTAGTTAAACTCTTTATTTAACCATTCCAAACTTCCCTCAGGATGGTTACAATACCAGTGATTAAAAGTTGCAAAGGTATTGTAAACTTTTCTGGGCATTATTTTTTTCAATAATGCAAATGATCTCTCCAGCTCTTGCAGCATCATTTAAAAATGAATTTTGATTACTTCTAAGCTTGTAGAAAAAGGAATCATAAATGTGCTCATTTCCCACAATGAAGGGGGACAGGGAAGGAGAGGAGCAAAGGAATACAAAACATTTCTAAGTAAGCAGTCACAAAAGACCTTTAAATAACTCAACTTCCTACCGTATTTTATTATCTTCTCTCAGTTTTACAGCATTATCTACCATAGAAATGCAGGGAGATTTGTAAAACACTATAGCATTTAAGTCATTACATTTTATAGCTAATTTCTAATGTGGATTTGATTTTTTACGAGCAGAAAAAGAATCTAATTTGCATTAGTGACAGTAACTAGAGAAATTTAACACCTGGCCCTGGTTGTACCAGAAATTGAATATTAGGTACTTGGGTGCTAAAAACCCATTCAGATCTTCAAGGGAGATTTTTCATTTATTTATGTGCGCTCTCATGTTTATCGTTATAAAACTGTTCATATTACCATGGAAGAAAACTCACGGCCTGTAAAAACTCTGCATATACATTTTTCATCCTCTGCAAGAGACACAGAACTATTTACCCATTAGCATGAACACACCCTGAAAAAAAGCACCATCATTCCATGCATCTAAAGAATATCACCATAGCCTGTGTGAGAAGCAGTCTGGTTCCTGCTGGCCTTTTCCATCTCCCCTCACAGCTCCACTCCCAAGCCTCCCTCTATTTTCTCTTCCCCACTCTCCCCCCACCCCCAACCCCCAAGCCCTTTCCGCGTTGCTGCTTCCCAGTTAGAGGCTTGGGTGCAGTGTACCCAAGCAAAATTAAACCTCTGCTAAGAAGATCACATTGTTGTTACAAGAGCAGTCCATATGTTTATAAAGTGTAGAAAATTAGGAACTGCAAAAGAGGCGAAGCTGGTGTTAAATGATATGGGAAGTGACACTTTACATAGCCAGTTACAATTAACACATTGATGGCATTTTGCTGGCTCCTTGCAGTGATAATGCTGTTGTCAAATGTGTTTAGTGCACCAAATCTCCTGGAGCCTTCAGCCAGGCAGCGAGCTTTTGACAGATTGAAGGTTCGGAGATAGGCTATCATGACAGATGGAAACTGGCACCGATGTTCAGCTTTCGCCGATCACAGGGGACCTGCCCCCCTTATTCTGCAGGGCTCGGCTCTGCAACCTTCCCCCTTCTGATGAAAGCAGGGGATGGCATTGTTAAATAGTGCATCTGTGTGAGTTAGACTCCTCTGATGAAAGCATAAGGCAGACGCGCCGTGAAGCAAAAGACAGCCTCTGCTCTAGCTGCATTTTAGATAGACTTGAAGAAGACCCTAGGGAGCTGGGGGAAAACTTTGGTAAATTTCAGACATAAATGGAAAAAAAAGACCACTTATTAATATCTTCCCCTCAAAGAATATAAACATACGCCTCTGATGATAAAATCCCAAAGAATGACTTTCATGAATAATTCCCCAAGGTAGCACTTTTTATGGAGTTGTGTCAATATTTTTCTTCTCATCATCATTTTCTTGTTATTAATCAATTAATTCCCAAACAATCTAAGGAAATCTATAAGGAGATTCCCAGAGGCAGTTGTGTACAGTCGACTTGTCGGAAACTAATTCAATTACTCCTCGACACTCTTCTTGACACTGAGCTGGGTTCTTGAGTCTACGTTTTAAAACCCAGGGCAGGGCGGGCAGAGCTTTACACAGCTGGGCACAAACGGGCAGATAATATAGTTAATTAACCTTTCACCCTCTCCCACCAGCCCCCTTTTAGAGAAATACACAAGTCATTTTATTTCGAACGCCCATCTATTTCAAAGGCTTCCACTTCAGCTCCTGTAGCTCTTTCTTCTGTTCTCTGACAAATTCCTCTTTAATTTCCTTAAACTGGCCGAAGAGCCCTTTTTCTTTGCAGTCTTAATCTTCAATTCCGCTCTTGCCCATACCGGTTGGGAGCAGCAAGTACTGCAGCCCATTTGAGGTATGATAATCAGCTGATTAGCTAGTGGAGTCGTTTTCCCTGTGGCTCTTTTGTGTGAAAAATCCTCACACTCAATTGACATGTGGACATCATAAAGCTGATGAAATGCAATTGTAATGAACAAGAGGGAGCGGCATCTGCAGCCATCTAAATGAAGGGCCCTTCCCTTGCGCCATGCTAATTCAGAAAATCTGCTCTTAACGTGTACTCCCCCTGGATTCCAAATCGAGGCGCATCTCCATGAATGCATATTCAAGAAGTGAATTAGCCTCTGTGGCAAGTGAGCGCCTAGCCTGGCCAGACGGATTCTAATTTCAAGACAGATTATACTGCATCAACTGTAGTAATGATCTGACAGTTCATTTGTGACGGAGCCCTGCAGTCAGGTTTACTGCAGGACAGACACAGGTGCACAGAGAGCTGGCAAAATCTCTTAGACAAGACCAAAGGTGGCTTTGCTGTCAAATTATTTCAGGCAAATAGTCTGAAGGAGAAAGGAGGCAATACATTAAAAAAATTTACCGTGTCCTCATATTTGCACTCTGGATGTAATGGTGGTTAATGGGTGTTCCCTACCCTATTATAAGATCATGCATACCCAGCAGTTGTGAATTTAGAAAGAAAGAGGTAATATTTCCCTCCCACATGCCTGTTCAGATAGCTCCATTACTTGCTAAGAAATTTCCAAATGAATGAAACTTGGCATACAAGTTTTTTCTTTTTTTTTCTAAATTAAATTTCACATGAATCAGTTTGTAGGAAGAAAAACTCAGCCGTATTAGGGAGAGAAGCTGTTTATTTCCCCTGCTCACTCTGTGACAGCTGCTAATATAATATGACAGGTTTGTTCATCACTACTTTGGATCACCTTTGAGGTTTCTGTACTACTCTTTCTATTAATACATGTTAATTAATGATGGTGAGGAATCTCGCCTTTCTATTGAAAAGCTCAAAGCAGTTTTCAGACATTGATTTATCTTTGAGAGTTAGAAAGAGGGTGGGTATTAGCACTGCTATTTTTATAGAGATGAAAACAGAAGAGTGGTGATAAAGTGACGTGTGCAAGGTCACACTGCACCCCAGTCCCAGATCTCTGCCTTGAACTCATTCTCATCTCTCTTCACAGCTTTAGACACAGAAATTACTCCAGGGAAAGGGTTACTAATCCAACATTAAGGAGACTCTTTAATAAGCACTGCTAATAAATATAGCACATGCCTTAAAAGCAAACGAACAAGACAAGCTTAGTAAGAATTGTTGTTACTACTGGGTAAGCCACCCAGCATCTGCATGGTGCACACAGAGGTTCTCATCAAGGCACCACATTACTGTGATTACAAGAGCCACTCCTCAGTCTTTTTATGCTTCTCTTCAGCACGCACATTCACCTTGATCTATGGCCATTCAATTCAGTGTATCTCAATAATCGTGCAGCATGTGCCTATAGACACATTCATAGATTATTTTTTCTTCCTCCCGTATGTTTGGAGGCAATTTTGGGGGGTAGCTGCTGAGAGCTGCAGTTGTACACCTTCCTCCTCTAGTAATCAGGAGTTAGCAAGCAGATCACTGGCTGTCCACATCAGGCGGAGCAGTGCACTAGGCACTTCAGGGAGGTAGGTGGAATGAGACAAGTCTGTCCCCAAAGGCAAGTGTGCCTAACATTCATATACAGGAAAGACAGATACATGTAAGCAAACAAACTTCAAAAAGCATGACCCTCATTCCAAGTGTGCCAGGACACGTATGCAACCCCCAAATCAACTACTGGCTGTTTTCCAAAATCTACTTGTAAACTGGTTCTTTCAAACCCACAATGCCTTTATCCATGGAAGTAGAGTTGTAAGTGGTGGCTATATTCTCAGGCCAGCTGTCAAAGCCCATTTAACCTATAGTGTAGCTGAACGCTCTACTAATAGTGCACATACAAGTATAGCTGAAAGACTGTCATTGCACTAAAGGCGACGTTTAGGCTCGGAGATCAGGTGGCATCTGTTCAAATCTCAACTCTGCTATTCACCATCCTGGGGCCTTGCACAAGCTATTTAATCTCTCTAAGACTGAATTTTCTGTGAAAGGGGTTATAATAGTACTTCATAAAATTGTTTTTAGAAGATTTAAATGAGATAAGACACAGAGTGAAAAACCTTACTGATATAACGTGCTCAATAAATGCCAGGGAGGAATAAGGAGATTGTTTACATATTTTATGTTTGAGCTGTTTCTCAAATTCCTTGATGATATTTCTCACACCCCGATTCTAAGGGTATGAAGAGACTTGTGTATATGCATTTCTTTGTTGAGGAAGAGACCATCCTCGTTTTTGTAAGAGAAGGTATTACAGCCTAGAGCAGCCGTGGGCAAACTACGGCCCGCGGGCCGGATATGGCCCGTTTGAAATGAATAAAACTAAAAAAAAAAAAGACCGTACCCTTTTATGTAATGATGTTTACTTTGAATTTATATTAGTTCACGCAAACACTCCATCCATGCTTTTGTTCCGGCCCTCCGGTCCAGTTTAAGAACCCATTGTGGCCCTCGAGTCAAAAAGTTTGCCCATCCCTGTTCTAGAGGTTAAGAGTTAGATTCCAAAGCCAGAATGGGTTCAAGTTCTGCTCCTGCCACTTATCAGCTATGTGGCTGTGGGCATATTAATTAGTTTCTGTTTCTCATCTGTAAAATGAGGATATTATTTATACACTAGAGGCCCGATGCATGAAAATTCGTGCAAAAGTAGGCCTTCCTTCCCTCGGCTGCCAGCACTGGCTTCCCCCTCGGTACCTGGGACCCGGGCTTCCCTCCTCCAGCTGCCCACAGGCACCCAGGACCCGGGCTGGCTTCCCTCCAGCCCCGGCTTGGTCAGGAAAGACATCTGGAAGACGTCCGGTCTAATTAGCATATTGCCCTTTTATTATTATAGACTAGTGGCCTGGTGCATGAAATTCGTGCATTGGGGCGGGGGGGGGGGAGCTCAGCCCAGCCTGCACCCTCTCCAATCAGGGACCCCTTGGGAGATGTCCGACTGCCGGTTTAGGCCTGATCCCTGTGGGACATCCCTAAATCGGCAGTTGGACATACCTCTTGCAATCTGGGACCCCTGGCTCCTAACCGCTCACCTGCCTGCCTGCCAGATCGCCCCTAACTTCCTCTGCCTGCCTGATTGTCCCTAACTGCCCTCCCCTGCCGGCCTGATCTCACCCCCAACTGCCCTCCCCTGCTGGCCTGATTGCCCCTAATTGCCTCTGCCTCGGCCCCCACCACCATGGCTTTGTCCAGAAGGAAGCCAGATGTCAGAAGATGGCCAGTTGACCCGGTCTAATTAGCATATTATCCTTTTATTAGTATAGATAGATTATATAGGATAGGATTGCTTAAATGGGGGGGGGGGGAAGCCTTTTTCAGCAGGAGGAGATGCTCTTGGCAGACAAAAATACATAATCCCTATATCTGGACTGATAGCCAGCCATATGCACTATACTGCCAAACTGGTCATTAAAAAATTGAGCCTGACAGGTTTGGCTCAGTGGATAGAGCATCGGCCTGTGGAATGAAAGGTCCCAGGTTCGATTCCAGTCAAGGGCATGTACCTTGGTTGCGGGTACATCCCCAATAGGAGGTGTGCAGGAGGCAGCTGATCAATGTTTCTCTTTCATCGATGTTTCTAACTCTCTATCTCTCTCCCTTCCTCTCTGTAAAAAATCAATAAAATATATTTTTAAAAAATTGAACCGCTTTCTTACACCTTACACCAAACAGCTGTTGCCCTTAAAACCCCTCCTCAGCTCCCACCTTAGGTTCTGCCTTTGCAGTTCACCTAGATTAGGTTCTGATTGTTCAGTTTCTATGCCAGTAGGCATCAAAAGCTCCACCTCCTAGGCAGCCATTGGCTCCTCGCACTTCACCCAGATTTGGTTCTGATTGGTCAGTTTCTATGCCAGTCAGTGTCTCTGGGCCTATCTCCGGGCCTGATCAGAGAGGCGGGGCTGATCAGCAAGCCCTGTAGCTGCTGGCGAGGCCCGGAGAGAAATAGAGGCAAGGGCTGATCAACAGCTGCCACGGAGGCTATGGATCAGACCCTGCTTCTGTCTCCGGGCCTGATCTGCAGCCCCCTCGGTAGTCTGCAGGACTGACTTCTGGTTTTCATTACGGACCCTGGTTCTTTATATACATAGATATCTCATAGGGCTGTTGTAAGGATTAAGTAAATTAACATATGCAAAGTGACTTGCTTGTAAGCACAATACAAGAAAATGTAGCTCTTATAAGTATACCATGGCCTGTCATCAGCAATGACAAATGAGCAGGAAACCAAGGCCCGGTTAGAGATTAATGATTGTCTTCAGGTTACTGTTAGTAAGTAATGATGTGGGACTCCAGCTTGATCTGCTAATCCCTTGTCCTGTGTTCTTTCCAGGTCATGGTTTTCCTTCTACCACAAACCTGTGGGGCACCCTGGAGTGTTAGTTAACATTTATTGAGTACTCGGTGTGTGTACAGAACTGGGCTGATTTCTATAGAATTTCCTTAAAAAAGAGAAGTTATACTTGAGACTCTAAATCAGGAGTTGGCAAACTACGGCCATAGGCCAAATCAGAGCATTGCCCATGACTGTATGCCATGTGAGCTAAGACTGGGTTTTGCATTTTTAAATGGCTGAAAACAATTTGAAAGATGAAGAATATTTTGCAACACATGAAAATTATATGAAATTCAAATGTCAGTCTCTGTAAATGAAGTTTTATTGGAACACAGTTACACCCACTTATTTCTATATTGTCTACAGGTGTTTTTGTGCTACAATAGCAGAGATGAGTGATTGTGACAAAAACCATAGGGCCCACAGAGCTTAACTTACTTACTACCTGGCCTTTTGTAGAAGAAGTGTGCCAACCTCTGATCTAGACACAAGAAAATTGATTCTGTCTGGTTATTGCTGAGAGGAGTTAAGAGATTCACTGGTCTAAGCCTCAGATTGGCTGAGATGAGAATGCAATTGTCTTCCCCCACCTGCATTAATGGTTTAGCATTATGGTCTGAAATATATTAGGCAGAGCAATGTTTTTGTTGAACTCACACACTAAGGAATCAGGCTGCTGGATCCAACCCAGTTCTATGACTTTCCAGTTAGGTAAGTTACTTAATTTTTCTTGTGCCACTGTTTTCTTATCTATACCATGGGATTGTTTGGAGGATTACGCGAGTTTTTCCATCAAAAGCATTTTTAAGAGTTCCTTACACATTGCCAGCACTATGCTACTGTTAGCAATTGTTACTTTTGAAATCCCAAGACCCTTTGGAGAAGAAGAGAAAGATACCTTTCTCAGAGCAATGGGCAATATGTCTTTGCAAGCTCACTCCTCTCACTGTCTCTCCTCAGCCAATGCCCACTCATTCTTTTGGCTGCACAGATGTCTATGTCTTGCCTATCAACTTTTCTTGAGTTGTTTACTTCTTTGTGCTTCCATAGAACACTATACATCCTTCCTTGAGGCTCTCCTATTGAATGAATAAGGAACTGTATACACATTTTTGTCTGTACTAGATGGTGAGCTCCTAGAAAAAAATCTTCTATCTTTGTCCCACAGTGCCTGGTATGTGGGATATAAGATACGTCACAGTATCAGTAAACATTTGGTGAATTAGAGAATAAATAATAGGCTAGAAAACTGCAGGGTCGAGAAGGCTCTAAGATTTGTTTTTAACGTATGAAAGCCTCCTAAATGTGGCAATTACTTTATCCCTTCAAGGTACAAGCTTGCAATGCAATTAAATTGGAAATTTTGAAGCTTAAAACAAAGGCAGATGCATACTTTTGCTAAAAGTAGAAATCATAGAACAGAAATTCTTGGCTGTGGGGAAGCTTTGTGTGAGTAGGCTGAGACACCCTCAGTGGTATGTGATCTTGAGCAGGGCCCTTTCTGACTTTGGATTTTCATATTTCATTGGGGAAAAAAACAAACAATTAAGAAAATGCACAGTTGATATTCACCAAGGCCTCTTCCAATCCCCAAACTATAATTTTTCCTTCTCCCAGAAATCTTACCAAATTCTGCTCACCTATGAGCAGGGCTTCTGGATAATGCTGGTAGGTAAGTTGCTTAAGTTTTCTGAACCTAAGCTTGGAAAATAAAGAGTAATGTGATTACTGAAGTGTACAAAAAAGGACGAGAGGCAAAAAAGAGGGAGAGAGAGAAAAAATTTATAAAAGAGGTAGGGACCATACAGGCTATGGGTGCTGTGCTGAGTCGGGGGTTGATGGGAAGTAGACAATAGGAAGCTTTGGATGGTGTTAAGAAGTGGAAACACTTGACCAACTTTGTGTTTTACACTTAGAACCCTGGCCTGGACGATGTGGCTCAGTGGTTGAGTGTCAACCCATGAACCAGGAGGCCACTGTTTGATTCCTGGTCAGGGCACATGCCCAGGTTGCAGGCTCAATCCCTAGTAGGGAGCGTGTAGGAGGCAGCTAATCACCGATTTTCACTCATCATTGATGTTTCTATCTTTCTCCCTTCCTCACTCAATAAAAACATATTTAAAAAAAGCAAAAACAAAAACTGGCCACAGTGTGGAAAATGGATTGGAGAGAGAGGAGGAGAGCCAACATACAGTAGTACCAAAAGAGATATGGGCTAGCTATAGGGTACTTAAGAGACTGGATTTTAATCTGGAAAATTTAGATAAAACAGAGCATTCGGGCAAATGGAATGCCATTCACATGATAGGCAAACAAGAGAAATAATACTTCTGGTCAACTTTTATTTCTTGCATTATTTCCCCAATTAAGAAAAAGTCATGGGCTTATATATTTGTGGGATCACACTGGAGTCAAGATAGGGTAGGCCCTCGGTTTGAATCTTAACTCTGCATTAGCTCTGGGATTTTGGGTAATGCATTTTACCTTTTTAAGCCTTAATTTCCTGGGCTGTTCCTCTCAAGGTCATGGTAAGGATTAAATAAAATGAGGCATGTTAAAATGCATATCATAGGGCCTGGTAACCAGCAAGCAGTAGATTAATGTTGATTATTACTAGAGTGCTTTGGGTTTGCTCCAGATGCAATCTCCTCAAGCCTTCAACTCTGTCTTTATTTTAGAAAAATAGATTTAGAAGGCTCAAGCTTATAGTCTTCTGCCAAAAGTGCATAAAAACACACAAAACAAAACTGGGTAATTAAAATAAAAGTTTAAAACCACCATTCTAATATGAGTTTAATCCTTGGAAACCCAGAACCAATTAAATGGAGCTTTTGGTTAAGTTAAATGCAGTTCTTTGAAATCAGCTGAAATGCACAGCTTGCAGCTCAAAGGTTCCAGAGAACTTCACGTGTGTGCTTGGGAAGCAGCAAACAAGGTCAGTATTGATAGCTCACGCTTCAGTGAGTGTATCAATTTAAAGCCTCATCAGTGATTCTCACTCATCTGCAGCCCTGCATGGCTGTTGTCTTGTAAGAACCGGGTGACTTACGAACCCATTAAGTAACTTCTTCCCTTGTGCTCTAATGAGCCTATTGTTTCCCTGGAAGAACACACACATCTGAGTACAGCACACACTGGAAGCCACAATGAGAGGGTGCAGATTTCCTGACCTAGGGGCTGTTTTTGTTTTGATTCTCTGTGCGTTTCAATTGCTTTGCCAGCCTAGCCAGGTACACATTTATAACAAATCCTGAGTAGAGCTGTCCGGGTTCCTCTGCCCACTGCGAAGTGCTCTGTTTACAGCTTTCATCTGCTGTACAGGGTGCATGTGTGTGACCTTAGGGAATTTTCATATCAGATACTTATCTCCTGTTCCCCTGACACCAGCCGGTGCCTTGCAGTGAAGATTACCCCTCTCCCCATTCCTAGGTCCACGCTGCCTATGTAGAGATCGGATGAACCTGCTGCAGTGGAGGGACACAGAGCCCACCCACAAAGAGGGCATCCTGGGGGTATCAGCCAACAAGTTCTCCTTGCAGACCCTGTTTTTCTGTTACCAGAACTCAAGGTTACTGTTCCCATGTCCTCTACACACAGTATCACACAGAGATAAAAGATTGAAAATTAGTCCCTTAGGATTTGGGCTCAACACTCTCTGTGGAGGTATAGTGGGTAAAAAATATATGTTTATTTACACTTGGCACTCTTTGTTTAGAGAACAAACCTGATCTAGTTGAATGAAGGGCATGGGTTGGAAGAAGACAGCAAACACAGACAGCTAAACAGTTCTATTTCAGGAATGAAGAGGAATCTGAGGATGGGAAAGGGCAAAGAGGAGAAAAAGCAAGGGGGAGACAGAGCCGGACACTAGAGGACGCTGGAGTCCACCCAGGAAGATGGCTGTGGAGGATTTCCATGGAAGAATGACCAGAGGATTTTTAAGAAAATCTAACACTCAATGATAAGTTTTTTGCATAGCTCACCTCCTCAAAGTTTCAGAAGGTACTTGTTTGAGAGGAGCTCAATAACAAAGGCAAAGGTGGAGTACCCTGAGGGGCCAGAGGTGGAGAGTAAGCAGAGAGAAGAGCCCCAAAGGCAAGAAGTGAGTAAAATCAAGAGGAGCCGAAGTGGCCATGAGAACCACTTTGGGAATTTTCAGAAACGGTGGGAAGGACTTCCACAGAATGTTAGAGAGATGCTGGAGAGAATTTCATTTACATGTTAACGTACAGGGTAACCTCAGCTGAGACCTGGGTCCCATAAACTCTGTGGAGAACAACATCAGTCACTGATGCCTTCTAATCCATTAATTTAATTCTCTGTGTAGGTTTTCATATATCTTGTCTTCAATAAGTTTTCTTTGATTATGAAGATCAACACATACTTGGTCCTTGAAAAATAAATTTGGTCAAACAGGATGCTAGGAAGGTGGGAATTGTAATAATCTAAAGCTCATTGGAACTCATTTCCTGCTTGGTATCCTCCCTACGTTCATTACAGGGATGGGAGTGACAACTGCCCCTTAGGAGTAAGGAGACCTGCATTACTAGAGGGTTTAAACAGAGCCTGACCAGTTGACCCAGAGTTGTATTGGGGGATTCATGTGTCATATGGAAGCTGGACAGATAGGCCTCCAGACTCTTTAAACATCGAGCTTCTATCACATGGGGGAGGACTTAAAGCTTTCAGAGAAGTTAAAAATACCCCAAATGTTTGTGGCTGTTTTGAAAGAATATATATTTAGCCCTTTCCACAGCTCTATGTTAATCTGTTCCAGTTTATGCTAATTATGTTCTCATTACTTGGAGGAAGGAGAGGAGACTTGGACCCTCTCCAAGGGGTGGAGGTGCAAGCTGCCCATGCGGTGCGTTGGCAGGAGGTGGCATTGGGCATGCTGGGGGACCCTCCAAGTGCCCATAGGGCTGGGGAGCTGCACAGCACCTTTGTGATCTGTACTCTGATATCACCGCGATGGGGGTGAACGGGGGTGGGTGGGTCCTGAAGCCACATTGCACCTGTTTGCAGAGGTTTAGATTGGGGTGGTTGGGGAAGAACCACAACTTCTAACATCCCAGGATTTCCTCTGTGGGTCAAAACCATGGGTCTAAGAAACTCTAGGGCCAGAGGAGTGAAAAGTGAGGGTGTAACTTCATTGGGAGGAGCACAGAGTTTCTCCTGATAATCTCTCATCCTTTCTCTGTTCTTGATAAAAGTCATTGCATACAGGTATGAGGTAAGAATCACAGTTTGCTTACACTGCAACTCAGAAGTGCAGAGAAAATGCACTTCGAAACTTTGGTTCTACGACTGATTACTTTTCTTTATGAACCCCAGCTCAGAGTATCAGGGAAAAAAATATATATAAATATATATAAAATTTATATATATATATATATATATATATATATATATATATTTATTTATTTATTTCAGCTCAGTCCAGTTTAAAGCTTAGTCTGATAAAATAATTTGCAAATAAATTGCTCTACTTTTCAGATGCCTCCCTGCCTCTGCTTCTCTCTCTAATGTGGCTTCTAGATGGAGTGTATGTGACCTCAGGGCACTGAGGAAGACAGGCACTTAGATCCATGGGTGTCCACATAACACCCAGTGGCTCACCCACAGCGTGCCCACTTCTGTCTGTCCATGTGTGTCTTGTTGACATTTGCAGTTACGGTCCTTGGCAGATGGAGCCAGTGGTGTGATCATTTTCCTGGTCCCCCTCGTGATGCGGGTGTGGGGTTAGTCCTGACTACTGGCTTTGCTTCTTCTGGATTTAACTTGCTTCAGGACTCCCTGCAGCCTGCGGCAGCTCTTGGTCAGGCCTAGGTAGGGTTGCTAGACTTAGCAAATAAAAATACAGGACACCTACTTAATCTGAATTTCAGATAAGCAATACTTTTTTTACTATAAGTATGTCCCAGGTATTACATGTCATGTTATTTGTTATTTACCTGAAATTTAACTGGACATCCTGTAGTCTATCCAGCTACCCTCCTGTATGACCCAGAGTCCTCAGTCACAAGGGCTGTGGCTCCTGAGGAGAGAGTCCTTTTGGTCAACTCACCAGCCACAACTTCAGGAACCTTCTGTGTCTTTCACAAGGCACATGCTAACATCTGAATACCTTCTATACACAAAGGAGTCAGGGATTCCTTGGGGTACCCAAACCCAAACCCTTTCTGGCTAAACAACTATGCTGGGCTGCCACTTCTCCCCTGATGTAGGCACCCCAGACAGTGCCAAGAAAGTCTGTGAGCACCATAGGCATGGGGCAGGAGCCCTTTCTGCCTTTGCTGTGACCGCCCTTCCCACATATCTCTCATCCTCCTCACCTTCTGCCCTCCCCCCCATTCCTTTCTTGCTCAAATCCCCCAGGCAAGAGGAAATGAGTTTCTCTTTGATTTCTCCTATGTCATATCTTCCTCCTACTATAGTAGAACAAGCAAGCCTCAAGCCTGGCTGCCATAGCAGAAGGAATATTTTATTTGCACTATAGGCAGACTCAGTGACCTTCCTTCTGTAGTCTCGGTTCTGGTTATGTTAAAGACAGAAATAAAGGAATGTAGAAGGCCCCCTCTCAAGGTAATAACCTGGCTTGCATGGTTTTTGTCTTGCTACAAAATCCTATATTGAATGTTTTTTTCCTGTCTTTTTTTCCCCTCCATACCAATTCTGTTCTCCACCTGGGTAGAAGGATATTGCCAGCTGATTGAAGATAAGATCATGAGCTTGGAAAGGCTACAGAGAAAGATCACATTAATAATTTTTCACAATACCTCCTCATTATATCCACTTTATGAGGTACTGGCTGACGTAAATCCTTCAACTTTGAGCTGTCCTCAAAACTTTTTACACCATCCTTATTTTACTATTGAGATGCTTCTTGTAATATAAACTTCTATTATGAGGAAAGTTGACTTTGTCTCCTGAAATCTTCCAGAGATAAATTAATTTCTGGGTGATAAAATACTTGGGTGTGGTTTTTTTTCCACTGAATTATGAAATTTCTCAAAGACACAGAAAGGTAAGTGAAATAAAATAGCAGCATGCAGGTATCTGCTATCCAGATGAGATTCTTGAGACTGGAGTTTACAAATTTCAAGTTTATAAAGATAGCAATCAATTTAAAAAGATATGAAAAAATTATTTATATATGAAACAATTGTCCTTAAAATATCTTCTTTATATTTTTCTAGTATTTTAGACTGCAGGTTGTATTGCTCTAAAGTAAATAATCTAGCTACAAGGATAAAATTACATCATTTGAGTGGAAGATGCAAAGAAGGGAAATTGTATATTTTGGATACATTCCATGTTGACTTCCTGAAATGCTATTTGTGGACTGAGCAATGGGAGGAAGAGTATGGAATTCTGTTAGTTTGGAAATAAAGTCATTGCTTGCTCCAGGTATTCTGTGCCTCTAGGTTCCTTGTCTTTTTTCTGCTTTGCCCAGGTGGACCAATAGCTCCAATATATGTTACCTTTGTAAGATTGTTTATATAACCAATCATTTCTGCATTCTCAGCACATGATTTTAAGTTGCTCGTGTTTCACAATTTTTGTTCGTTAGTTTCATAGACTCTGAGGTGAAAAGTAAGTGGGAGACAGTCCAGTGCAGTCTCCTTGTTCTGTAGCTTGAGAAAGATGAGGGCATCTGCTCTCTAGCCAGTGGGAGGCACACGGAGATGAGGAGCTGTGTACAGACCCATGCTCTTCCATCACCTGCTGCACCATTCACCTTCCTTCTGCCGATTAACAAAAACAACCCACCGTACCTTCTGGTATCAAGAATGTCGTAAAGTTTAAATTGGCCTATCTTGTAATTAACTACATTTTAAGGGTTTGGAGGTAGGCTAAGCGCTCCACTGCAGCATATTAACAGTTTCACAAGGAGGAAGGGGAATTTAAACAAAAGGCAAAAAAGGAAAACATGTTCTTTATTTGGTGGCAATGAAATCTGTTTCAATGTTATTGGATTATAATGGCCCAATTTTTATCTAGAAACTGTGCCTCTGGAAATACAACCCTCAAAAATGAATAAAAATTTTTCACACATTTTTTAGTTTAACCTCAATAATGGTATAGAAAGTTTACCTACTTGTAGCCATTTTTATAGGCATTGAGGTGGTTTTTTATTCATGTAGTTTTTTTTCTGAGCAACACTTATTTTCTGCATCATCACTTATTTATTTCAGGAAAAAGAAGATCCATGACCCTCCATGATCTGAGTACATTTCCACGTACATGGATTACTTCTTTTTTGCCCCCTAGTTTCAACATGGAGCACCTAACACAGCCTCCCTGCTCTGGGCTGGGCTCTTGCTTATGCTTTACTGACTTTTCAACACTTGACTCCTACTTCCGAAAGCAGCTCCAATGCTACTTGCTTCATGAAGCTTTGGTCTCCATTCCTATGTCTACCCTCTGCAAAAATGAAGCTTTGCCGCCTTAGTGTTTCCATAGTCCATTATTTATCGTTCTAATATGCTAAATAAGTAACCAACATGTGGAAAACTTGCCACTTTATCAAATACATTTCACTTAATTACAGCACTTGGCAACATCCTGCATTGTTACTTGGCTAAACATCTTAGCTCTTTCACTGGAACCTAAGAACCTTAATAGTGAACTTTAATTTCATATTTGTTTTTGTGTAACCCACTGTGTTATGCTTTGCATATGCTAAGGGTCCCAAATGATATTTGTTGGCACTGAGTGGGTAGTGGACCAGAAGGGATTAAATTCCTAAATGTCAATAGATTGCTCCTTGCTGTCAGATGAAGGCTCTGGTGGTGACCCAGCAGGCACTGCTAGCCTCAAATTCCACCTCTGACTTTGAAGTCTGGCAGCCACCTCAGAGCAGTAATAGGCAAAGCTGTGACTTGCTGGGTAATAACACACTGCCTTGGAATAATCATTTTCAAATGAATCAACAACAGCAGCTATTTGCCTGATCTAATTAGCATCACCTTTTTTTTGAGCAGGCGGAAAAAGGTTGGCATATTCTGTATGATGCAACATGCAGCAAATTATATAGACAAGGCAACATCACAGGTCAGGCACTCACCTCCGTGGCTGAGGGCTTCCTGGCAGTCTGCATCCCCCTCCTTTCCTGCACTAGCTCAGTAAAATGGCTTGTATCATTTCAAGTATGAGAACCATAATAAAGTCCTTAATTTGAGATTTAGCCCAAATGTGGTCCCTGTATTTAGAGACTTGCTTCACAAGAGCAATGCAAGAACAAAAGTGAAATTCTTGCATCCAAGAACATTTGGGAAACAATTTAACCTGACTGAGAAGTTAACTCTGCCCATCTATATGGCAGTTATGTTCACACAAACACACACACACACACACACACACACACACACACACACACACACACACAAACTGTTAGCTCTGGTCCTTTCTAAGAGTTAAGAGGCATTTGTTTCCAAAGCCTAGGTTATGGGGTAATCTGAGAAGGGGCGGACTCAAAGGGAGGACAGACAGGAGGGATGACTCCATCTTTTTGAGGAACGTGATTCCCTAAAACTGGAAGGAAGATGTGTGTATGGGGAGGGTAGTCTGCTAAAGGCTGAACGATGTGCTCTCTCACTTAGGTACAGTGGAGCTTGGACTGGGGAGACGTGACAGCGGTTTGGGGAGTGCACCCTAAGGCACTGGTGAGCTGGAGCCAGCTTGCCAAAGAACGTGACACCATGTGCCCAAGTGCCACCATGACAGATTGGAAACTGTCCTTTCCCCATATTTTCAGAAATGTGTGAGTTCCCCAGATGCTTGTTAGACCCTAAGATAAGGAAGGGCCACCTCTGATGGCTGAAATTGATTACTCTATCCATCCTGGTGAGGTTGAAGCCAGACAGAATTTGGTTTCCAAAAATACAATGTGGGCTCTAGATCCAGACTTCCTGTGTTCATACATCTGGCCCTGCCACTTGGTATGTGTACCTTGCTAGGTGGGAAAGCATCTCAGTATACTCATCTTTAATATGGGAAAATCATATTATCTACTTTATAAGGTTGCTGTGAGGATACAATGAATCCATACACGTGAAGCCCTTAGAGCAGGGTCTGGCATAGATGAAGCACCGTCTAAGTGTTCCTTCTCCTTGCTGCTGCTGCGGGGGTATGCGGGAAGCATAATTCACATATGGGGCATTAACAGCCCCATTGCTATGTAAGCGTGTCCTTTGCTTAATGTCCTCTTTCATGCTGTTAATTTCAGGTGGTAAGCGCTTGGAGGGTGTCAGGGTCTCCATCCGTTTATTTATCCTTGCATTGCCTCAGTGCTCTCATAGCATCTCCTGGTCAGCTTGAACTCTCCTTTCTGACTGAAAGCACTCCCATCATCCCCTCTACCATGTCCATTTCATAAATCCTCATCTCTGTAGCCTCCCCCAGTTCCTGACACACAGTAGGTGCACAGCAAACAGTTTTTAGGTCGAAATGAATTTAGATCTGTTGTAGGGTATTCAGGAAAGTGCTCAGGCTTTAATCAGGGCTTTCTGATGAGACTGAAAAAAAACCCCGATTACCATTATTTATTAAAGGGTTTAGAATAATATGGCTCCCTGGTCAAGAGGAAACAGGCCCCGAAGGAAGTCATTACCAGAAGACCACACGGATATTTAGAGAACTGGCTCCCTGAGTCCTCGTGCTCAAAAGCCTCCAGGTCAGAGGAACAGATCACGCTCCTCAATGGAGAGAGCAACCGAAGGCCAGAGACCTTATTTCTATCAAAGCAAGAATCCTCATGGAACCAGATTTTGGGGTTGGAGACAGCTGTTTCACAGTAAGCACAGATTTTTTCAGGGGGACTGGATTTGTTAACTAAAGCAGTCAATGAACTTTTCCTGTTTCCTCCAGTGCTAAGAAAGCACCTAGCCAAAAGATGCATTTCTTCAATTCATAAAGAAGTGTTTCCATGAAGCTCATGGGTTAACAGTTAGCCTTATATCAATCAGTTAAGTCCTCTTTGCTTAACAAATAAAAAAAATGTGTTTGGAAAAACAATGGGCACATAGCGGGGTTGGCTTTCTGAATTAATATTCCAATGACAACAATAACAACAGACAGTGATTGCACATAAGATTTTGTGCTGGTTTTTTCCGTGTGTCCTTTCATTCAGTCCTTACAGGTACCTTAAGAAATACACTATTATTTCCTTCCCTTTATAGGTGAGGACATGAGGAGGAAGAGATGTTAACTGACTAGTCCAAAGACAAACCAGCTGATCAGCTGTACCCAGGCTTTGAACTCTTCTTTCTGTCTGGAAGCACTCCTACCATCTCCTCTAAACATTACAGTTTAAAAATTAAAGAATGGACCAACTTGGGCCACAAAGGAGTAGGAGTAAATAAAGTGATGACTGAAACAGAAATAAATTCACGTTTCTCTGAAATAATGGTCACAAGGAGTAAGGAGTTTAAAATTCACACTTAGATTTAAATTTTTTTTCATTGAGATAACATTGGATTATATCATTATATAAGTTCCAGGTGTGAAACATTATAACTCAAAATCTGCATATACTACATGGTGCTCACCACCAAAAGTCTAGTTTCACCATACAACTGACCCCCTTAACTGTTACACCCTCACTCCACCCCCTTTCCCTCTGGTAACCACCAATCTGTTATTTGCCTCTATGAGTTTGTTTTTGGTTTTTGTTTGTTTGTTCATTTGTTTTTATTTCATTTTTGTTTTTATGTTCCACATATGAGTGAAATCATGTGGTATTTGTCTTTTTCCATCTGTTTTACTCAGTATAATAACCTCAAGTCCATCCATGTTGTTGTATACAGTACTATTTCATCTTCTATGGCTGAGTCCTATTCCATTGTATATATCACATCTTTATCCATTCATCTTTGCAGGTTTTCTTCACCGTACAGAAGCTTTTACTTAGATGTAGTCCCATTGTTTATTTTTGCTTTTATTTCCCTGCTAGAGTCAAATCCACAAAAAACCTCACTAAAACCAATGTCAAAGAGCTTACTGTCCTTGTGCTCTTCTATGTATTTTATGGCTTTGGGTCTTACATTCAAGTCTTTAATCCATTTTGAATTACTTTTTGTGTATGGTTAAAGATAGTGGTCTAGTTTCCCTCTTGTGCATGTGGCCGTCCAGCCTTCTCAACACTACTTAGTGAAGACACTCTCCTTTCTCCTCTATGTTCTTGGCTCCTTTGCTATAAATTAGTTATCTACTTGATTTTTGTTTTTAAGTCACTGGCTGTAAAGGTCAAATGTATAGCATTTAAAATGCTAGTGCTAAGAGCGGGAAGAAAAGGAAACTGCTGTGTCAAGTTGGCAAAAGAAAGAGGACCATTAAAACAGCAGGAATGACTAAAACCCAGAAAGCATGAAACAAGATGAGACCAGAAGGCTCAAACTATCAGTTATAACTGTGGGGAGAGGTAAGCTCCACTTCCCCCATTTAACTATAAATCTAGACAAAGTGACAGAGAAAGATTAGAAGTAAAAGAGTTGCCTTAAAAATACAAGTAAAAGGCACCCTGGCCAGTGTTGTTCAGTAGTTAGAGTGCCAACCGACAAGGGGGAGGGGAGAGGGGGGGTCACAGGTTCGATTCCCCGCCTTCATGTGCAGGAGGCAACCAATAGATATGTCTCTCTCACATTGATGTTTTTCTCTCTCCCCTCTCCTTTCCACTCTCTCTAAAATCAATGGGAAAAATATCCTCACTACTCAGGTGAGGATTAAAAAAATAATACAAGTAACAGGGGAGCCAAGGACATGGCATCATTAATAGCAAATGTAGAAATCAAAGGAAAAACAAAGCATTCAGCAGAGGACAGTTTTTAAATGAAGGTTAGACTCTCCAGTGAAGATTTAAGATGCACAGTCATGAAGGACACTAAGATGCCCTCCTCAAAGCCTGACTTACCAAGTAGGCTTAAAATCAATGATAATGTAGTTGACTCAGCCCAACCTCCCAAACCACAGACCCTGCTGGTTCAGTAACATTATTTTAGACCCTTGGCCAACATATCCTTCTGCCCCGAGGGCCCAAACCCTACAAACAGTTCCAAGGGGTTTCTTTATTTGCTTCCTTCCTTTCCCCTTTCTTCTTGGTGATGCCTGTAAACACACCGCACAATTACAAAGTCGCAGCCACATGCAATATTAGAACAGAGACACCCTGTTAAATCCGTTCCTGACAGCTGCAAGCCCCCTTTAAATTTCAATTATAAGATTAACAACTGTAACCACTGGCAGACCGTTACCACCCAGGGTTCAGGGAGTTCTGGGGACACAACAGCCATGGGAGGGAGGAAGCCTGGCTGGGAGAGTCTCCTGACCTCCTTACCTGGCCAAACCTGCCTCTGCACCTGAAGGATAAAGTCAAGTGCAAACATGAAAGGCTCAAACCCCAGCAACCTGAGCCACGGGCCTGGAGCCTACATGATCCAGAGCAGTTCCCTTGCTCCCTATTTCTCTTTCATTTCACCTTGCTTAAACTTGGAAACCGAGGCCCTCATACCAGAAGTTAGGCCAGACAAGGTCTGGTGTTCCTTGCTAGTTCTCAGCTCAAAGATGTACTCCAAAAATTCTGCTGTAAAGACCAGATCCCTGCTCTCTGACCCTTTGAAAACAGGGGCCTCATCCTGCCCCCCAGCAAGGGAGGCTGGTAAGTTCCCCCTGCCCTGCGCTCTGGTCTGCAGCAGAAGACCACAAACGCTGCTGGTGGGCTCCCTGGGCCTTCGATGTCCACAGTAAAAAGGGATGGTGCCTGGTTCACTTGAGTCTCCACCTGTGCTCACGCCTGCTGGGGCAGCAGCCAGACCAAGCTCCTGATGGTTCCCAAATTTGGTAGCTGAAAGGCACTTTCCATGTAGGGCATTGCTGCCCAGAATCTCTGTTCCCATCCAAATCCTCCCCATGTTCCTTGCTTTCAGGACTTTAACTCCTTCACTGAGTGTTCTGGTGTAAAGGCCATTTGAAATGAAGTCTAATAGCAAATATTTATTGAGCTTCTGCAAAGATCTGGATTCTTCACCGTCAAGGTGCTTAGAACTCTTAGATTGAAAATTTATTATCTTGGTTACGGTTATGAAGTACAGATAAATGTATCTCTTTTATAAATTATACATTCAAAAGTGTTGTCTGCTAAAGGCTTCATACATCTTCCCTCAGAGTGGATATGGCCATTTGCAGCTTCCTAAAAAAAATAGTCTGCAATTGCTACATTTAATTCAAAACCCCAGCCACCCATATTGATCCCTGTGAGAACATGGAAAAGCCCCATTTCACAGATTGGGACATTTATAAAGAAGTCATACTAATTAGTTTGGCTCCCCAAGCCTAGGACCAAAGGAATCTGGTCCAAGAGGAAAAGACGGATGCATGAGATGGTTTGGAAAATCACACAGTCTTTCAAGCATTCTTCTTGGCACCATGCATGCCCTCTGCCTACAGAAACACTATGAAGCTAACACTGGTTGTTAGGGTTCAGATAAACTGATGAGGAAATATCACCAGGATGGTGTATGGTGTTTCTTTGAAATAAGTTTGTAGAGAGCACGTCATTAGTAGCACTGAGATTTTTCTTTTTGTGCTAAATTGATGTTTATGGCAAAGCATTTACAAATGTGTGTGTGTGTGTGTGTGTGTGTGTGTGTGTGAGAGAGAGAGAGAGAGAGAGAGAGAGAGAGAGAGAGAGAGAGAGAGATTTCAGCCAGACGCAGTCACACAGCACTCCTCCAATAACCCAGGGAAGCCCTTCACAGTCTTTGTGAAACTATGCCTGGCACCCAGAGAAAACATTTTATATTACTCCAAGGATCTGCTTTTATAGGACCCAAACCTTTAAACCAGTATTGTTCAGTGCCTGACTCATATCTGTCTGTAAAAGGCGTGTTAACACTCCACGGAAGACATCCTTATTTGGATATAGTTTGTACTGTATATCAATGTTTTGTTGATAAGACCCTTTTTTAAAATAAAAAAGTGTTTAAATTCCTAATTAAAATAATCTTTACCTGTATCTGACAAACAATGGCTCATCTTAAATTTCATCTCTTGTTGCTTAAAATATATTTGAAAAGCAAGGAACATGGGGTGGATCTGGATGGGAACAGAGATTCTGGGCAGCAATGCCCTACATGGAAATTGCCTTTTCAGTTACCAAATTCGGGAACCATCAGGAGCTTGGTCTGGCTGCTGCCCAAGAAGGCGTGAGCACAGGTGGAGACTTGATGGATTGGGTAAAAGTTGTCTCCTACACTAATGAGTTCTTTTTTATTTTTTATTAATTAATCCACAATTTTTAAACTCGAAAGATCTTAAACTTTTGGGAACATATTTGGCAACAAAACCTGACCCAAACCAACATGAGTATACTTATATCTTTATGTTTTCCACATTTTGTGAACATTCGTATGTTTCCCTGTAGAAATATTTACATGTTGATTGTGGAATACTGCCCCATGCCCTGTTGGGGATGTTATGTAAATTCATGCACCACATTATCTTCCAAAACTCTAGATATTTTTAAATTCTGAAACATATCTGGTCCAAAGGTTTTAGACAAGGGATTTTGAACTTGTAAAATGATATGGGCATCATTAAATTTTTCTTTAGGGACTGATCTCACTATTTGGTCTTATGGAGAGACTCCATCTATGCATATATTTATACCTGGTTACAGTGAGAATGGGGTTTATTCTCTGGAAAAAAATTTTTCTTAACATTTCCCCAATCTTTGTAAATATTGAGTTTTTTAGCCACATTCTCAAGTCAGTTCAGCCTGAATTGCTTGCCTGTTCTGTCCAGGCACTGTGCTAGGTGCCATGAGGGATGCAGACACGAGTAAGATACTATTGACCACTGGTTGGAGCTAGAGACATGTAATTACTACTCCTCATTAAGGACAGGTCGAATGTCATAAAATTGGAGTTACAAACAAAATGCTGAGGGATCAAAGAGGAAGAATAATGCATGCCATGGGAGGCTCCATTGAAGAGGTGACATTTGAGCTTATGCATTTGTGCCTTTTCCAAGATGTTGAAATTTTCACATGTGAATAAGAGAGGGTAGCTATCTGAAGGTTTTTACTGGTCAGAGAAGCCCTCATCTTTATTTCTCTTAAAGGACACTATTATATAACAAAAGAAATTACAAAGCAGGATTTCAAAATGTAAGGTATATTTTAATGTTTACTTTGAATGCTTTTTTGCATAGAAAATGCAGTGCAGAATTGTAGTTGTAGGATAATTGTTAAGTTGCAAAAAATATGTTTATGTCTAGTTTTTTATGGGAGTGGTCTAGTTTAAAGAGGTATAATGAACACCATCTTTGAATGGCATCAATTATCACTGTGGCTGCATGTATTGACTTTTTGGGAGATAAGATAAATGTCTAAGTTTAAGGGCCCAGATGAAAGTAATACCAATATAAAATAAAAATTTATGAGCTCCCTGACATCTCTTGCTTGCCCACCCCACGCCACCCCACCAACAGTAGTTTAGAGGAATAGGGAAATGGCATGGCATGAGCAGAGAGGCATGAATGTGTGCCATTGTAGACATGGCCTACAGAAAGTGCACCAGCCATACTGAGCTAAGCAGTTCTAAAGATGCTTTCCTTTCTACCACTTTTGTGCCTTTTCTTTTCATATGATGACCACTCCTTGCACAAGATGTTCTGCACCACTCTCAACATCATCCCAGGGAAGAATAAAATCATCTCTCTCTTGTTCTTACTAACCTGTGTTAGCTTAACTGTAGCAATTATCATGTTGTACTATAATAATTCCACTGCATGCGTGTCTTCCCATTGAGGGCATGGGCCTTTAATCTTTGTAAACCTAGGAACTATCAGAGTTGCTGGCACACCACAGCTCGCAACAAGTTAAGTGAATGTATAAAAGATAGGATGAGGCTACATGGAGGAGTGTCTTTAATGTCAAGTGGAAGAAACTTAGATTTTATTTTGTATATGTATCATTCAGGATATGCTAGATTAGACTGCAATAACAAGCAACAGCCCAAATTTTAGTGATTTGACACAAATTCATTTCCTGCTCACATTAAATGTCCACTAACGGCCAGCAGGAGGCCTTTGCTCCTTGTAATCACTGGGGCATCCTGGTTGATGGAGGCTGCATTTTGATGTGTGTTTCTAATGATCATCAGAGCAGCATGGCAAATCATCCGCTGCCTCTTAACATTGCTTCTTAGTCTGCCCTTGATCACTTCCATTCACAATGGCAGACCAAAGCAATTCACATGACCATACCTAGTTTCAAAGGGGTGGGAAAGAACAAACCTATTCTGGAAGACCAGAAGCCCAAATTATCAGGTCAAGTGTACTAATGACAACTACAGCAGGGAACAGGGAGTTATGCAAGATTTCTTTTTAAAAAGAAAACCAGCAACATATGGTTGAGCTAATAGATAAAGTGTGAAGGAGCGCATAGATTATCTGAAATTGGATGCCTGGGGAAAGCGAGCTGGGAGACACATTGGACTCACAGAGAGCTAGAAGTTTAGGGTTCTCTTAGCAGTCTTTGCACTGAACTGTGCATTCACATTAAGCAAGATACTTATTCTGGCTTCGCTTCAGTACTTCCAAGGGGAAAAGAGATACAGCCATGATAATGTATACAGCCTTCCTGTTCGTCTGAGGGTTAATGAAAGTTGGGGGATGAGGCACTTAACTCCCTGATTTCTATTCAATTCTGGAGAGAGCTGCCTCTTAAACAAAATGAGCCTTTTTCTTTGAGTTCACAGTACATTTCCGCAGTGACAAATTTTGCCAAGCTCACCAAAATTTGAGCTAAACCTGGATAATAAGTTGACTATTTATTTTATGAATTGGATGCACATCTTGCCGGTTTTCCAACTGGTTATGACAACAGAATCCCTCATCTATAATATCCATCCCCAGCCCTCATCTATAGCTCCCTTGTTTGTTCTGAAGATAATATATTGATTGAGCCTCTTTTGATGGCATTCTTTCCATGCTTCTCACATGAGGAAGAATTACTGTTGTTTTCCCCACAGGACTTAAAATGACTGCATTTTTACACGTTATTTACTGTATGCATTCTAATATCAAAATGGTCAATTCATTCATAATCTTTTTAACATGCCTTAGAGAATAAAAGGTCCATTCTCATGTTTGTTAGGGAGGCTTTTGTTCTTTCTTTTGCACGTAAGTTTTACTTTCAAACTCATTAATTGATCTTGCAACCATGAATAGTTAACATTAATTATGCACAATTAGCATATGATAATGTATGACACACATTTCAGATGAATATTAAATAGCATAATTATATTGAATATCATTGCATTCAGCTATGTAGGGCCACAAAATATGATGGATAGTGTGTTCATCTCTACTGAATCCATTTACCTGCTCTAGAGTGATGATTTTTAAAATAAACACAGTTGAAAATAAGTGCACATAAGTTAAATACTGTTAAACACTAAGGAATATTTCCAAAGAGTAAGATCTGGAGGTCAGCTGATAATTCTTTTGCTTTGGGCAACATTATTTTAAATGTGTGTTATAGGATTTTAGAGCTCAGCTTTAAAATCCTTCAGAATTCAAAGGCTGTTTTATGTTAAGTGTCTGACAGGTAAAACGATTCCTTTCTAAACATAATTCACCTCTGCTCTGCAGGCATATTGTAGAGAACAAAAACATCTATGCATGGTAACAAGCAACTATTTTTGCCACATGCAGAATTGAAGATGCTTAAGAAAATGGGAAACCCTCCCACACTGCACTGTCGGTCTAAAAGCACCAGATGAAGTCAAGCAAGAGAAATAAAGCTAGGGTAAATCCTCTCACCTGTTAGAATTATTAATAAGAGTTTACTTGTCTTTTCAAATGTTCGCTCATTAGAGCTTTTGAGTTTTCTATTCAAGTAAAATAAAATAAACGAATAGACTGTGATTGAACTTTGACTTTCTAGTTAAGAATTCACTTTTTGAAAAGTCTATTAGCCTCACAAAAATGAGATTCCTTTAAAAAGAATCACAAAAGCCTACAGTAAAGATAACCTTATGTTTCCCGTTGTGAGCATAGAAAATTACTCTGTTCTGAGTTGTCACACAAACCAATTTTTATCCCTGGCCTTGATCCAGCTATTAGGCTAACTGCAAAAGCCTCATTCTGCTTCCTGCCCTCTCTTTTCTTTTGTGTCCTCACATTAACTTTGAGGAAACCATCTTGAGAGTTCTTGGCTGATTTCTATTTTAAGAACCTAGTTCAGCCATTATAATTAGTCCCCAGATTGTCTGGAATCCTCTCAGGCATTCAAAAGATTCCAAAGATCTTAAACAAGTACTTCTCAAATTATTTCCCTGAAATAGCCCTAACGGCAGAAGAAAGTCAACTTATCTTTGAGGGCCTGTGGCCCTAACTCAAAATCGGAAATGTCTGAAGTTTTTGTTTTGCCATAAAGTTTTGCAGATACTTTGAATTTCTCTGCATAACACATCTGAGTTGTTTTTATTCATAAAAAAATATTAATATCCTAATTTTTTTATCACTGAATAAAACGGATGGTCCAGGGAGACACACTGTGCCTATGGCTTTGAACATTCTCTAACACACTGTTAAGTGTTCACTGGGTTATAAGCACTTCAGTATGGAGGCCTAGTCTACTTCATGTAAATCTTTTGATAAAATGAGCTAAACTAATTATTAAATGTTTACAGTTGCAACAATGCTTCAAAGCAAGTGTCCATCAATAGAGAACTGGTTAAATTAAATTACATCTAGACAGTGGAATGCCATGCAGCAGTTTAAAAAGATGAACAAAATTTACTGTATTTTTATGCAAAGATGCCCATTACATACATACTACACACACACACACACACACACACACACACGGGCAGGGGTGTGGGTGTCACAGGACAGTTATAGTATGATCCCATTAATATATTTGTATAAAACATACGTTTGTACGGAGTGTTAGGTCTGAGCAAATTTTACTTTCCACAGCAGTGCGTTGTCTAATTTTTTTCACCAAATATGGATTAGTGTAAATCTAAAATAACTAATATAATCCAGTTTTGAAAATAAGAAAAAAAAAGCTTTGCACAGGTTGTACCTGTGGTAGACCTAACCAGATAGAAACAAACCCTGCTCATTTAGTTTTTTTAGTTGGAGATTTGTATAATCTTTCCTCTACAAGGAAAGATAGATTGTTGGGTTCTATACAAATTATTCTTTTGGTAGTACTCTTGATGAATTGTTATATGAACTTATTTTGAATAATTTCATCTGATTCTTTGGTACAGTTTGGAGTAGAACACTTAGGACATATGGAAGAGGATTAAAAGGAAAACAAAAATACCCCATATTCCTACAACCTAGAGATAACCTAAAGGTTTTCTCAAATTGAGCTGAATCTGGACTCTTCTGCCCAACGGCCCTGTTTTCTAACGATGCACTTGTAAGAATTCATTTGTTCCCCCTTCTAGGTGACAGCCTTTAAACCAGGTGAAGGCAGCCTTTACACTTCTTAATCTTCCCTAGATTAAGCAGAACTTTACCTTCAAATGTTGCTCAAAGCATATGTTTCATTGGAAGCTTAGAAGTTTGGCATTGCCCATCTTAAATCCTTCCCCCAAATGATTGCAACCTTCTAAATAAGGTTTGACTATCATAGCGAACAATGAATGTCATTCATTATCTGGGGACGTAACTCAAAATGGGAAATTTTTAGAAGTCATATATTTTATCATAAAGATTTATGTACATTTTGTATGTCTCTATAACATATCTGCATATTATTAAACATTATTTAAAATTTATCTATCAAGTAAATGGATGGTTCAGAAAGCTACACTGTGCCAATAGCTTTGGAAGTTCCCTAACACACTGCCATGATGGCATCCTAAATGGTGTGTTTTCAGAAGCAGTTACCACAGAATTGTTGTTATGTTGACATTAACACAAAGTCCTCCAAGTACAAATGTCATTCTCTTAGTCATCTAGTCCTTTCATGAACATTTATTCTCTACTCTAAATAAGGTACTGGGATACCATGAGAACCAGACAATCTCAGTTTCTGTCTTCACAGAATTTACCATCAAGACAAGTACACCGACAATTATAAGGTGGTGTATGCAACACTTTGATGGGCTATAGGATCGAACATGGGATCAACCTAATAAATGCCCTGGAGGAAGTGGTACCTAAATTCAGGTTGAAAGAACCCGTGAGAATCAGCCAGGTCATGGGGGAAGAGAGGAAAAGGGTGTTCAAGGGTGTTCTAGGCACAAAATAGCATGAGCACAATCCCAGGGGCAAAAGAAAGCATGGCATATTGAAGGACTGAAAGAAGGCCAGTATGACTAAGAGTGGAGTTTGAGGTGAGAAGTGGCAAGTTCTGCCGCTTGAGAAGATAATTGGCCCCAAATCATGAAGGACCTTGAAAAACTTGGTAATAAGTTTAGACTTTGTCCTGAAGGCCAGGTTAATTCACTAAAAGTTTTAAATCCAGGGAACAGATTAGAGGCAAGACTGAAGGCAAGAGACCAGCCCTGGGCATTCATTTATTTTGATTTTTTGAGCTTCAATTTATCTTCTTTGAAATGAGGATGATAGGACATATCTCAAGGGTTGTATGAGATTTAAATGGGATATTAGAAAAAAGGAGCTAGATGAATGTCTGGCATATATTAGAAGCCCCGTAATACCTCCTGATCCCTCACAAGTCTACAGTGTTATATTTTTATTGGTGTCTGATTTATCTTAAAACATGTTGATAATTGAACTGATATTAAATTACTGAATAATCCTTTAACTAGAGCAAGGCCCATATGGCATTCAATGAATAGCTATGCCTCTCAGGAAAAGGGCAATCAGAATTCTGACCTTTTGTTAGAATTGTGAAACACATGCTAACTTTCAAGACTACGGGAAGCAACAATATTGGATGTGTTTCCTAGTCTTTGTCCTCTTAAATAAGTCAATGTGTTACTTCCTCAAATTTAATATTTTCTTTAGAGTTCACAGATCATGTCTTTAAGATTGCTCAATTGTTGCTAATATATCACACTATATCCATTGTATAATGAAGAAAACGGGAGGTAGTGAGGGAAGGAGGATGAGAGTGAGCAAGCGGTGGAGGATGGGCAACCACATCTGAAGCAGGACACTGTTTGGTTTATGAAATGTAAGATAAAATTTTCCTTTAGACTATGGAAAAACCTTATGCCAATCAACAATGAAAGTGACATAAAACACGAATCTATTGATAATTGAAGGCTTATTAGTAATATGCATGTTTGAAATATACATTTTAAATGAAATTATCTTTGGGAATGTGATATTACCCAGAGCAGTAACTCTGAAGTCATACCAAGATAGAATAGCAGAATGGGTTATGTCTAATACCAATAGGAAAGTGGTGAAAACAATATGAAAGTAAAATTCGAGGATCTTTTTTCCCCAGTAATAGGCAAATTACTTAATAGAGGGCCAGAGATTTAGCAGAAACCATCTGGCCCTTAAAACAGAGACTGATGTGCAGAGAAAACTATTGTTATCTGTGTAGCTACAAGGTTAGTGATTGTGATTCAAAAGTTGAGATTTATTTTTCACATTCCACAAGCAAAATTAGTATCATATGGCAACTAACCATTTGGAGGTTAAAAATAATAAGGTGTGAAATTTCTGCTTTTAAAATATAAAATGGATCAAAATGTTTCTCTTTCTTTTTATTGTACCCACTTTCCTTTTTCCTTTTCTCTCCCTTGGAAGTTCACCATATAGTATTGATCAGCCAGATGACATTTAATAATAAATTGGTGACGGTAAATATTCCATGTACATGTAAGATACAAGCTTGGGTTTACTAATGAAAGAAGAAGGCTTTCATTAAAAATACTTCTTTATAAGGGATCACCCACTTTTTTCTCACTTTCTCAAAACTTTAACTAAGGAAAACAAAGCATCCTCTTTCTTTAGATTTTTTTTACTATATTTTCTTCATCATTTAGTTAAAAAGTAATATTTCTATTTAACTGTGTCCCAAATATCCAATCACTGAGTGCCCCAAATTGTACTGTTAGAGCTTTACTCCTTTAGCTGAAGGCCATATGGCTTGCTAACAATACAAACATCCTCATAAAAGAGTAGCAATAGGTCTTTTGCATCAGACTAGGACCATGGGTCCCATGTAGAAAAGGAAACGGAGTGCCCCAAATTATTAGGCACATCACTGCAGAAGGAGAAAGATCTGAGTGAAAAAGAAGAGACTGCAGCTGCCAAAAAAGATAAGCTGCTGCCCAGGGAGTTGGCTGAGCTCAGCTGCAGGTGCAAGAGGTTCCAGGCAGGTGGTTCCTTTTGTTTCCAGGGTGTGGATATCTATAGGCAACAATGCTTGGGGATCTGCATTTGAGTCCTGGGGCAGAGATCTAGGCAGTAACCACTAAGAAAGCTTTGCCTGCCTGACCCAAAACAGACCCAGTGATTAGTCATAGGCATTCTAGAAAAGTCACACTGCAATTCCTTCCTTGAATAACATGGCAAGTGCATTTCCCAATGATACCCAACATTTAACAAGCACTGCAGCATGTACTATGTTAAGCTTCTCTCAGTTAATTTTCATAATAACCAGGCTATTATAATTATCCTCATTTTACAGATAAGGACACTGGGGCTTAGAGTTAACAGTTCACCCTAAATTTCAGAGATAAGCAATTGTATTCATTTGCTAGAATTAATAAGCCACAGTGTTGGAGGTTTTGTTTCTTTTGAGGCCTCTCTCCTGGGCTTATAGATGGTTTACAGGTGTATTCTTGAGGTTTTGTTTCTTTTGAGGCCTCTCTCCTGGGCTTATAGATGGTTTACAGGTGTATTCTTTCTTTCTTTCTTTCTTTCTTTCTTTCTTTCTTTCTTTCTTTCTTTCTTTCTTTCTTCTCTCTCTCTCTCTCTCTCTCTCTCTCTCTTTTTATAAAGTCATCTCAGGATGGGATTAGAGTCTACCACAAAACCTCATTTTTCCTTAATTACGTTTTTTTTTAAATATGTTTTTATTGACTTTTAGAGAGAGAGGAAGAGAGAGGGATAGAGAGATAGAAACATTGATGAGAATCATTGATCAGCTGCCTCCTGCACACCCCCTCTACTGGGGATTGAGTCTGCAACTGGGCCTGTGCCCCAACTTGGAATCAAACTGGTGACCTCTTGGTTCATGGGTCGATGCTCAACCACTGAGCCACACCAGCCAGGCCTTAATTACTTTTTAAAGACCCTATCTTCAAATATAGTCACATTCTGAAATATTGGGGTTTAGGATGTCAACAAATTTTAGGGGGACACAATTCAGCCCACAACAGCAATAATTTTTCATTTTTAAGTAGATATAGATTGACCATAGATAACATGATTTAGTTACCTGCAACAGTAAAATATATGAGCCAATTAAACGGAAACATCTTGACTTCTCCCAGCTGCCAGCACCTGCCTCTATTTGGACCTGCCCTCAAATCAGCAGGCATGAGAACCTCAGAGATATAGTTCCTTTAATTCCTTATCGTATAGAGTAGAGCAGGAAAAAGGCCAGGGACTGCTCTGAGAGCAAACAGCCAAAGGCCAACACAACTACACTGAGTTTATTTCACAAGTTTTACATGTTTCTCAACTAGTGGTTTTGTGGGCCTTATAATGCCACCAGTTAAATTCCTTTAACAGCTGTAAACCAGCAATACCTGAATCATATACTAGTAGACCTTGTTTAAAGCCAGAATGCTAGCACTTGCTTATATAGACAAGAAAAGCCCACACTTTGTACTGATGGACTGTTTCCTTGTGAGTTTTGTCTAGGATGGGCTTCCAGCGGTTCTCAACCTGTGGGTCACGACCCCTTTGGTGGTCGAACGACCCTTTCACAGGGGTCGCCTAAGACCATCCTGCATATCAGATATTTACATTACGATTCGTAACAGTAGCAACATTACAGTTATGAAGTAGCAACGAAAATAATTTTATGGTTGGGTCACAACATGAGGAACTGTATTTAAAGGGCCAGAAGGTTGAGAACCACCTTAGATCATGACATTGTTCTCCAAATGAGTAAATGCTCGCAAAGAGTGTTGAGACGACTTACCTGACAATTGCTTGGTTCACTTGCTACCTATCTTTTGCATATTTTCTCTTCTCATCTGCAGTTCTTTGAAAGAGTAACATACCTTTGCAGAAATCTGTGGCTCTTCAGCAGTATCAGGATTGATCATAACATGTAAGTGGAGCCCTTTGTGGAAAAGGGACTGGGAGAAGGGAGAGTACACATTTCACCTAGAATCCTCTGCAGCAGTGAACTTGAGAAGTGTGAGATGTCAGATGTGTTAACAGAATCATTTAGAGCAGCGGTTCTCAACCTGTGGGTCGTGACCCCTTTGGGGGTCGAACGACCCTTTCACAGGGGTCGTTCAAAAATACATCCTGCATATCAGATATTTACATTACGATTCATAACAGTAGCAAAATCACAGTTATGAAGTAGCAACGAAAATAATTTTATGGTTGGGGGTCACCACAACATGAGGAACTGTATGTATTAAAGGGTCGCAGCATTAGGAAGGTTGAGAACCACTGATTAGAGCCGCTTGTTTTCTATGCAGAGACTTTTCAAGACCTGGGCTGATTTTGCCTGCGTAATGTGCTCAGCATCTTCTGCAGTCAGACCCCACTGCATGCTTAATGACACAAGTTCCAGGAAGCTTGGGGATTTGCCAGTAAACACCAGAGATGCTAACCTTGTCAAAGCAGAAAGAAACGACATACTTACGGTACCTGGAGACGCTCAGTTCCTCAGCCCCCGAAGCAACTGGGATGCAAGAGATTTGATATGGACACACGAATCACACGACCGGATTTCTCTGAAAGCAGCAGCCACGGATCCTCTCTCCTAAAAACACAGATTTACGGGTAACTAATTCTGAATAATTTAAGAAGACCACATGTAATAGTGGCAGTTATCCTAGGACTGGGGGCAAGCAAATAGCCATGTGCACAGTTAGGCACACACCAAGTCACCTCCCAGGCTGGCACTCCTACTAGAAAAGGCATATTACAGGGTTTCCCCCAAAAGTGTATATTCACACTTTGAATTATTATAAAGGCAGTGTTTAAAATACATTTCATTTCAAAACTGAGCTACCAGCTGTTGCAGTGTGTATACATTTTGGGGGGACACCCTGTCAATCACAGGGAGAGCGAATAGAACCACTATCAAACTGGAGGGTCCATTCTTTAGGAAATATAATTCACCTGACCGGGCACCGCCACACCCACCCAGCAATACTACACTCATGGGATCAGTATTTGTGACCCAGAAAACAATTATTTAAAACAGGTGACTTTGTCTTCACAGGCGTAACTCCTGGCTTCGGGGTGGGCCGTGTAGCTTATTTTGCGAAATTAATAAACAGAAACCTCATTTAAAATGGAGTCAGGGAGCTACAAGAAAGAAGACCTCTCTCATGCACACACTACTGAGCCCAGCAGGAAGAGACATACCTTCTATCTCTGACAGGAAGTGATAGCACATTACCACCTCAGCGAGAAGAAATAAAGGTTCCTCCTCACCCAGTAACAGCTCAGCCAATGGGAGACGGCCATAGCTCAGCCAATGAAAAACCAGGAAGTAAAGATTCCTCCTCTCCCAGCAACAGCTCAGCCAATGGGAGACGGCCATAGCTCAGCCAATGAAAAGTCACTATACTGCAAACGTTAAGTTTCTGTCAATGGACCCTTCTTTTGCAAAAGCCCCACCCAAGCCCATAAGTGAGTTTTTTCTCCTTTGTTTCTCTGGACTTGGGCCCCATTTGACGTTAAGCTGCATGTCCCAAGCTGTTTCATCCCCGTACGCAGCACAGTGCCTGGCATATGGCGGGACAAATTAATCTCTAGGACCCGCTTTGAGTTTGCACCTAAAATATTTGAAGTATTTTGCCATCACATTTAAAGAACACTGTGGTTGAAAATCTTGTTTTCTTAGCAAATCAAATAATAATGTGAGTAACCAGCTTCACTGAATCTATTGTCAAATCCTGTCCCTGATTTTTCTGGAGGAGAGGATATTTAAGTATAAATGGAAATTTGGGTAAGAGGCTGCAAATTTGGAGTGTTTCAGAGCTCTGTGGAGGCCATACACCTTATTCTTCATTTTAGGACACCTGAGAGTGGTTGATATTTAAAATGGTTTTCAAACACAGCTGTTCATTGGAATCATCTGGGGAGTTTACAACTTCTGATGCCTCAATCCTGGGATTCCAAAGTAATTGTTTGAGTTGGTGCTTGGTCACTGGGATTTTAAAGAAATATCCCCAGATGATTCTAATATGCAGCCAAAGTTGAGAAAAAAAGTAAGACTATTATCTTCTGAGAATATGGATACTTAATGTTACTGATGAGCCTCAAGTGACCTCATCGACTTGTTTTCATTTCTTAAGTAACCAGCAAAGGGATGTGTAATCCCTCCTTCATGGTTTTGCAGATTGGTGGCATAGATTTACACAGCCTGCTTTCCTTTCCTCTTTATAATAGACACCTCCCATTTTACGCTTTGAGATTCCTCCCCCTCCTACCCCTTGGAATATAATTCCCATCCATCCCTCTGTCCTGTGGGATCCCAAGAGCAGTTGTTTTTTTTTTTGTTTGTTTTTTTTAAAATATATATTTTATTGATTTTTTTTTTTTACAGAGAGGAAGGGAGAGAGATAGAGAGTTAGAAACATCGATCAGCTGCCTCCTGCGCATCTCCCACTGGGGATGTGCCCGCAACCCAGGTACATGCCCTTGACCGGAATCGAACCTGGGACCTTTCAGTCCGCAGGCCGACGCTCTATCCACTGAGCCAAACCGGTTTCGGCGCAAGAGCAGTTGGTTTTAAGAAGCTACTACTAATCACTATAAGGAAACTGCAATAGAGCAATGAAACATAGGAAGTTACCAAGGCCCCAGAAGTTTCTAACCATCTTGGTAGTGGCAGTTTTCTTCTATAGCTCATACTCCTTCCCTCTGAGATGGTGACTAGAAGATGGGGTATAACAAACCTCTCTCCTGACTTTCAATTGTTTCCTTCTTAGATGAAGATGCCAAGATTCAGCCATCAACATGCCCTCCCATGCAGTGTCTGGGCAAACAAACAGGTGGACTCTGGTTCTCAGTGAGCTGTTTTGCTTGTCTGAGACCCTCCAGTGTAGGGGATAGATACCCACTTCACTGCCTTTAACGGTGTTGGCGTGGGTACCTAAACTCTTTTAAAACATTGCCTCTATGGAAAAATGTGTTTCAAAATGTGAACAACTCATACAAATAAACTTTTTGCATCTCAACCTGTTTCTAAGTTGGAGACAGCTGATGCTTATAATGAAGTAAATATTATTTAAAAAAGAACTCATAACATCAATTAATCCATTGTTTCCGTCTTAAGTGGTAAATAATATTGGGAATAAAACCAAGGTGCTGGAAAGTGTCAGAGGTCTATTGGGAACGTACTGGGAGATGTTACTGTGTTCTAGCATAAGCTACAGATGACTATTGAGGTAACTGCCAAGATGTAAGGAGGTGCTTGGTTCTCAGAATTAACATGAATTTGGAATAACAGTTTACACAAATAGAGCCCTTACTATGAATCAAACACATACTAAATATAATTTAATTCTCACAAAAACGGCATGACTTAGGCTCTATTATCACCCACATTGACAGATAGGTAAACTGAGACACAGAAGGGAAATAACTCTCCTACTACACAGGATTCAGGAATGTCTAAGCTATTATTTTCACAGGGCAATGTGACCTCTGAGTCACATGCAGATCCTAAGAGATGAGCAAAGAATATCATCTGACTCATCGTTATACCTAAAGATGATAAAAAGAGAGGGCAGTGCCTTGGCCCTGGCAGTTCCCTGTGACAACACTGTCAGAGGGAGAGGTGTGTGTCCTTGGAAGTAGAGTGGGACATTTGGCAAGTTTAAATGTAAGTGAACTGAATGATTGGACACGGGGTGTCTTGCTTGTCTGATTCCCACGACACTATTCTTAGTCCCACCTGAGTGCCATAATAGGCATGCCCCTAGAGCAGTGATGGGGAACCTTTTGAGCTCGGTGTGTCAGCATTTTGAAAAACCCTAACTTAACTCTGGTGCCATGTCACATATAGAAATTTTTTGATATTTGCAACCATAGTAAAACAAAGACATATTTTTGATATTTATTTTATATATTTAAATGCCATTTAACAAAGAAAAATCAACCAAAAAAATGAGTTTGCGTGTCACCTCTGACACGCGTGTCATAGGTTCGCCATCACTGCCCTAGAGTCTGGCCCTTCTCTATTTGTTATTTTCTAGTAGGTCTTTGTAAAATACAATGAACTTTGCCTTTTATGAATTTTCAATCAACTTTAAAACTTACATCCTTGTCTGAGAAGAACACCCTTTTTTAGTAAAAATTATCAAACCTCTAAAATTTGAAAAAAGGGAAGTATAGGCAATTTACTCCCCCCCCCCCCAATAATTAAGAATAAATACTTTATAACTCTCTTGAATGAAGAATCCAAATTCTGAGTTTTTGGAATCGTTTTTATTTGTTGAGATTCAGCTATGCCTCTCCTAGGATAGCTTGTATATTTCTATGGCCTCAGGGCACTGCGATAATCATTAGCCCATTAAAATAAGTGCCAATACACCATTACTAGTATAGTTTTTCTTGGAGATAAAGGAATGAAGTGTAAGATAGTGTGAATAAAATATATTAGGGACCTAGGAATTACAAGTTAAAATTTCCACACTTTAAAAAATTACAGTCCACAATTTTAACCCACAATTCTATAGTCCAAAAGTCTGTGAAGACACTAAGCATTTCTATAAGTCTGTTGGTGGGTAGCTTGAACCAATGTAATACTATTTATGGTCTCTGAAAATCCCTTTTTATGTGCCTATCTATATGTTTTGCTGCAGAAATTTTAATGTGTTTGATTATTGGGTGGTTCCTAGGTCCTGCTGTGGATGTCATATAATGTGCAGTATGTATACACTAGTCATTTTTAATGGGAAAATACTAAATCCTGAAACACACCAGGTTCCAAGGACTTCATATTGAAAATTGTAGACCTTTAAAAAAAGGAGCATTTGACTGACATATAAATTCTGGGAAGGAATTTTTTAAATTCCTTCATTTGTTGATTTAATTAACAAACTACTTGCTGAATATTAAAGCGGGGATATAATTGTGATCAAAACTAAAAACAGTCTAATGAAGAAGACAAAACATTACATTGTCACACATAGGAATATATACAGACAAACTCAGTTAAGTACTCTAAAGGACTTTGGATATCACCTAACCTACAAAATACATGTTTTAAAAACGTTTAAACTGACTGCGCTGGTATCAAGTCACCCTGGTTCTAAAGCAAAAAATGTTCTTTTCAATGCTTTAATGTGAATGCATTTGAAACGAAGATGTTTGCCAGCCTACAACATGGAAGTTCAAGGTAGTTAATAAAAAATCTATTTGCTTGAAAGAAAGAGGGCATTTCGGTGAGAGCAAATACATTGAATTCTACAGAATTCTACAGGGCATGATTGGAATTTGGGATATGTGTTTATTTAAATGTCTAGTTAATTGTGTGTGTGTGTGTGTGTGTGTGTGTGTGAGAGAGAGAGAGAGAGAGAGAGAGAGAGAGAGAGAGAGAGAGAAATAACTTGTTTAACCCTGTAACCTATTACAATATATAATAGTAATCATATAAAAAAGGGGTTATTATTACTACTGTTTTATAGAGGTGATAACTAAGGCACAGAGAGGTTATGTAATTTGTCCAAGTTGCTTAGCTAACAAGTGGCTGAGCCCTAAATTGAACACAGTACTGCTCCTGGATGTTGACTGTGCTTACACATTTGGAGCATGAGTCAGTGGGGACTAAGAGGAAGGAGACAGTGTGGTATAGTGAAAGAATTCTGAGTTTGTGGGCTGGAGACAGGGGTCAAGTCCCAATTTTACTACCTACTAGTTATGTGATTTTGAGCCTTATCTGTAAAAATATAGATAATAATTGCTACTTCTCAGGGTGACTGTTAAGGCTGACTATACATCCACTAGATTGGCAAGATTAAAATAATAAGTGTTGATAAGGATGTAGAACAATGAGTGCTCCTCATATACTATTGGCAGGAGTGTAAATTGGTAACATTTTGGAAAATAGTTGGGCATTATCTTGTTAGGCTGAAAATGTATTTACTCCATGACCTAGACACTCCACACCTAGAGAGACGTGTGCATATGTACACCAGTATAGTTGTACAAGAACGTTCTCTGCAGCATTATTTGTTATAGCCCCAAATTGGAAATAAACCAAATGTCTACAGATGGGAAAATGGATGCATCAATTATGGAATATTCACACTACTGAAGAAAATAGTGAAAGTGAATGAATTTCAGCCATATAAAACAACATAATTAAATTTTAAATCCATTGTTTGAGTAAAAACAAAAGCAGCAATTCTCAGGAAAATATATATAGTGTGAAACCATTTTTATAGATGGATAAAACAAGCAAATTAAAAAATACCTTTTTAAGAAATAGAGCCATGTGAGGTCAAATTATTTTTGATAGTAGAGGTTAGGGTTAGGGTTAATTGTAGTTACCTGTGTGGAGGGTAGGGTATAGACAAGGTGTGTGTGTGTGGTGCTGATCTGAGATGGGCACATTCATAGCTTTAACATTATTAATGATGTTCTAGTTCCTATACTGGATGGTGGTATCACAGATGTCACCTTTTAAAAATTATCTTTTGTAACATGAATTACATATAATCTTTTTAGAGGCATAAAATGTTGCACAGTACTCATTAAAAAGCCTCATTTACTGCAACTGTGAGTCTTTTGAGGAATTTCCCCCGTTTCCCCTGTCCTCAGCAGCCTGTCCAGAAGTAGACACACACAGTAGTAGATCCAGGAAGGATTAATCAAATAAACTAATAATTTTTGCCTAAAAGGAAAATGAAAAGATGTAATATTCATGAAGTGCTTTGCAAATGTAAAATGCTATACAAACAAAAGGTGTCCGTAAAAGAGAAAATTTACAGTAATATCGTTTAGTTTTCACTCCCTCAAGACTGAACTGCTTTAATTGATGGTCTTGTGAGAAACGCCTGCCAACGTTTTCCATGGGAGATGCATAATGCATTGAATCTGTGCCCTTAAACCCACTGGTGTCTAAGAGAACATGGGAGTAAGAGTTGATTTCCAGCCTGTTTCTCCTTCAGGTTTTAAGAGCGAGTGTTTTCTTTAGTAGTAGTTGGAGGTGTTCACCATGCAAGGAACACTTGTCAGTCTGAAAATACTGCAAATGATGGGGAGAAAGAAAGGTGCACTCGGCTTCAGAAATACTCTTCTACATTCCCAGGGAAAAACCCCAGGTGGCTGTGAAGGCGAGCAACATTTGGGAAGTTATAGTGTGCGATATGCAAAGGCTAATAGTGAGTCTGTAGTTTGTGCTCTGGGCCTAACCTTCGTATTTCACCCACTTCTGATAAAAAGGTAACTGCATCTTTTCACTAATGGCCCGCTCTGCTGAACATTATTATTTCATGTTTTACTGCGCTTTCAAATGTATTCTCAATTTGACTTTATTTTTGATGATTGCTTGTCTTCTGCATCTAGGCAGCATTCTTTTCTCAAAGATAAAAGGAGAAGCTAAGATAGGAATTCTTTGTATAATTACCAAATAACAATTAGAGTTTTTTTTGTGTGTGTCTTTTAATACTGTACTGTATTTTCCTTCCTCAAAACAGAGGCAGCCCTGAAGTGCGGTTATAAGTCTGTTTACACCACCCAGATATCAAATTGACTTGCTAATGGTAACTCTTCCTTGGTATCCATGGGTTACTGTGTCATGTGATTTGACATCAAGTACAGACAGTGCTGATTAGGAGCATCCAGCTCTGTCCATCTCCTTGCATCACTGAACCATCTGGTCATTTATTCACTAATAAGCCCCTAATGGCCCAAATATTCACCGGCCTGTCATTGTGACATGGCATAAAATGCCTACATCTTTCAACTCGCTTTGACATGTTGCTTGTTTCACATCAAAACCCGTCATTTACAGGAAAAGAGCTCAGAGGGGTAAAAACTTGACCTAATCTGCAGTGTTAACACAAAGACAGAGGCTTGGTATCTAGTAGCCTGACGGAAAGCATGTAAATGGGCAGGAATTCATTTTGTACATTTTTTCCATTCTCATTTTACAACGTTCTTTAAGTTTGGTATCATCCCTAATATGGGATTTTATGTGGGCTCTGCATTGAAATATCTCACCGGTATCTGTTTAAATAGTAAAGAGCGCTTTAAAGGAACAATGCTTCCGGGAGACACAGAGCTTGCCTGGTTTAAATTTAAATGGGCAGGGGAAAAAATAATTCAAAATGGATCCGAAAAGCAGCTCTATCCAGTTTTCAGAGGACTATGGTTTGTTATTTTAACCCTCTCTTATTCTCTATTCGTCTTTTCTAGCTTCATATGCTTTCCCCCATGTTACATCTGTGTGTTATAAAAAATGTGAGATTATCCATGTTTGGGGCATCTGAGATGATCATCAGAACAATAATGAAAGGTTGGAATCCCCACTCAGAGTCACAACTTTTGGGAAAGAGAAGACAAAACTTTACAAACAGTCAGACTGGCATAAGCAGAGAGTTAAAATAATACAAATTAGGGAGACTAGGAGGAGGAAATGCAGCATTATATCAGATTCAGTGCTGTTGAAATCTTGGTCCTTAAGTGGAATTAAAACTTCATGTAACTGAGGTGGTTTATATTTTACAGATACTACTAAAATGGACATTTTCCTCAAAAATCCCCCTACCGCATGTGTCTCCTTTTGTCATCTTGTTTTTATTTTTAAAAGTTTCTAAAAATTGCATGCTGGCACAATTTAAGTTTAGAACATCATTTCCCATTGTCTTTCCTTACCCTTCACTGAGGCCAGTTCCCACCTCCTCTTCCAGATGGACAGGCTGAGAGAGAACACAACCACCCGGCCCATACCCAGAGACCTGTGGAAACCAAACGAAGGGGTCGTGGCTGGGGTATAAAAGGCAGATCTAGGGCTTTTGAATTTGGCACAACAGGCAAAAGGAGGCAGGGGCACACTAGTTTCTCTGCGGCTGGCTGACTTTCTTTATAGGCATGGCAGAGCTGGATAGAGTGCTGTTGGTCCCACAAAGCCTATTTGAGGGTCAACTCACACCTGCTGGGCCCAGCTGACCTAGAGTTGAGCCTAAACCAGCACCCTTTTGCATCCCAGGGGATGAAGCTAGAACCAGAGCCTCCTCTGAAGGATGATGAGCAAAGAAAAGTTTACCAATGTATCTTCCCAAGTCCTCTCTCCACTTGGCTTTCTGATTTATTCATGTAGCCCTTTTCAAAAAGAGCAGCCCTTTGCTTCCATGCTGATTTGAATATAAACAATATGGTTTACTGCCTTTGCAGCAGCTTTTTAGATTTCACTCCCCTTATATTTAGAAAAAGCCTACTACGTTGGTCATTAACTTTCTCATCCTTGGCGACATGAAAGTTTCAGCACCAATAACACGCAGTCTTTATCACTCCACAGGGCTGCAGCAAAGCTTTACCTCCTCTCTACGCTGTGAAATCACATCACTAACTGAAGGGCAACTCGAAAGTCCCTTGTTTCTGTTTGTATCTGATATTCCTGTATCCTGAGATACTCCTCCCTTAAAATAGTCCTTCCTGTTGTGCCCATAATCAGCTTTGCATAAAACCAACCACATGGCTTATCACTTTGTTCAGACAACTTACATCTATTTATTCACCCATTCAGTTGACAGACATGAGATAAGCATCCTGCATTTTTCTAGATGTCAGGTACACAAAGATGATTAAAATGTTGCCCCAGACCTTAAGAGTTTATAGTATAATACTTTCAGAATATGAGATTTGGGGGCAAGTGGGCAGAAATCAATAAATGAGGCAATTGGGGAAGACAAAGTTGGGAATTACCAAAGCTTGGTCGTGTAGGCACAAGTAATTACAAAACAAAATAGAACAGTTGGAAGTACCATAGAAATACAAGGGAATGGGTGGAACACCTGTGTTCTTGTACTTTTGTCCTTCTCTTGTAAACAAAGACCCACGTATCCTACTCAGACATCTCTCTACTTCCTCCCCTCCTGTTTATACCCTCTTTTCTCAGCATCAGTAAGGAAAATGTGCTCTCAAAGTATAAAAGTACTAGCATGAAATGGAAAGATAAAGAAAGAGGGAGGGTGGGGGTGGTGGGGGGTGGGGGGGGAGAAGGACAAGAACAAGAAAGGTAAGGAAGGAGGAAGAAAGGGAAGGAGAAAAACTCTTTGAGGATTCCCAAACCCTCTGAAACCCCAAGCCTGTGAATTAAATGTCTGAAAGTCCCTTATTGTATACAATAATCAGTGGCTGTTTGTGGATTATATTAGGAATGTTTAGAGTGCCATGGATTGGGATTCAGACATCAAATCTGTGTTGAGTTTTTTTAAAGGTTAATCAAATACACATTGCTACCCCTGGAAATAAGAAATATTCACTAACCACTTGTGGCAGAGATGGCTAAGTCTACCAACATTCACCCTTCTCCTTTCAGGACACTGTTGTTGAGAAATAGCTGCCCAGCAGGGATTTGTTTTTCTCTACCTCCTGTATCTAGGAAGGACCATATAACTAGTTCTTTCCAGTGACATGTAAGTCAAAATGATATGTTTCTTCAAAGTGAAGGCAGATAAGAGGGTGGACTTTCTTTGCCCTCTTCCCCTACCTTCTCTCTTGTTGTTAGTGTACAAAGCCAACGGATGGAATCAGTAAACAGAGGAAGGACACTCACCTTCAATGGACTGTTAAATAAGAGAAAAATAAATTCCCATTGTGTTAAGCTAATAAAATTCTTGGGTTTATCTGCTACACCATTAGCATTACCCTAACTATACACTACAAGAAATAAAAAAGGAGTCAAATGTCAGATAATCACTGACAGTTGTGAGCAAATTGCTTTTTCCTTTTAGAAACTTTTGTTTAACCTTCTTTGACATTCTAAAATACATTCATTTAATTCTGCCAATTTATTGAAAGTTAGCTCAGTCTCTCACCTAAAGGTACTTGTAATCTGCTGTGGGTGAAAAAAACATACAAAAAGTTAAGGAATCACACAAAGCAAGATATGATAAAAAGCAAATGAGTAGAATCTACACTAATAAAAGAGAAACATGCAAATTGGTGTCGCTCCGCTACACCCACCAGCCAATCAGAGCGACTATGCAAATTAACCCAACAAAGATGGTGGTTAATTTGCATATGCAGGTGCAGAGCGAAGACCTAAGGCTCCAGCCGGAGTGAAGACTGAAGACTGAAGACTGAAGAGACTTGGCTTCTCCGCTGCGGCCGGACCAAAGGCCTGGATCTTGGGTGCCGGAGAAAAACCGGTGCCAGCAGCCAGGGGAAGGAAGGCCGATTGCGCGAATCTTCGTGCAACGGGCTTCTAATATAATATATTTCCTCTAGGAATTCAGAGAAGAACTGGCATACTGTGAAAACATTTGTGAAGGATGCCAGGATTTTATGAGTACTTTGAAAATGGAGTAGGATCTAGAAAGACAGAGATGACAGTATGAATATTCAAAACAGAGTTAATAGGATAAAATAATGCACTAAAATATGAGTGAGCAAAATATATTTAGAGGATTATAAGAGTAAGAGATCACAGCAGTTACAAGGATGGTATCTGAAATTCATTTAATATCCATTAAGAATATTTATTGATCATATGGTTCAGATATTGAGCTAAGCACTAGAGAGTTAACATGGTCTTTACTTTCATAGAATTTGCAGTCTATTGGCATAGACAGATCTAGATTCAACTTATATCTTCACCAATTATTAGCTATCTGAACATGAGCAAGTCACTTAGCTTTTTGTAATTCTTGGTTTTCTCATCTATATAATGAGGATGATAATAGCAAGATAAATGATAAGGTTGTTGTGAGGATTCAAAGAAAGGATGAATTTGACATAATGCCTCACACATAGTAAACTCTCAGTATATGCTGGCTTCTATTGCTTGGTGTGATGGTGGTGATGGTGGTGTTAATAATAGCAGACCACTTGGATAGGAGCTGAGAGATTGTGCTGGTAATAGTGGAGGTTGAGGTTGGAGTTTTGACCAAATTCACATAATCTCTTGAATGCCAGATCAAAGACTTTGGATTTTATCTTTAGGCAATGAATAACTATTGAGAATTTTTGAGCAAGGAAGTAAAATGGTGGCACTGAACAGAATGATTTTGGACCAGAGGTTTGGAAAAAGAGCGAAGGCAAAGAAGCATTAGGATATCTTTGCAGCTAAAGTTGCAATGGACAAGAGTAGTGAAAATGAAAATTGATAACTCTAAATTTTTCAAAGAATAACTAAGTTTTTCAAGTTTGGTTAACTGAAAAGTGATGCTGACATAATGGAATATGGTAGGAAAAACGAGTTTGATTTTAGAATTTGAAGAAATCATAAAACATTCAGTTGGAAATATCCATTCCGATAATTTGACTATGTGG
>NW_005871053.1:7591004-7593104 GCF_000147115.1 Myotis lucifugus | reverse complement strand
TTGTAGGAAGAGAAAGAAGAACCAGCATAAAAATGGGCAATGTAGGAAGAAAACCATTACAAAGATCAAGGGAAGAGAAATTTGCATAAGGGTAGAAGTGGGCATGTCCATCATATCACTGCTGAATTTAGTCAAATGGAGGAAAGTCCAGTTGAATGTAACTGCACAGGCTACTCTGCCTTGTGGTGCCACTTGCAGGGCCTCCTTGTGTTAATGGTACTTTACTGAGAAAAACCAAATATAAAAAAAGGGAACCATAATTAGGAATGGAGCAGCCTGTGATCCAGCCAGCCCCACTCTCTGTGACAGTCTGGGGAAGAGTTTGAGGAAGGTGTGTACAGAGTATAAAGGATAAGATTTATTTATTTATTTATTCTTAATTTATCTTTATTGTTTAAAGTATTACAGATGTCACCTTTTTTCCCTCATTGACCCCCTCCACCCAATACCTGCCACCCCAGTCCTTCACCACACTATTGTCTATGTCCATGAAAAAAAGATAAACTTGGGTTATAAATAATAGGGATTATACTGAGTTTGTGAACTTGAGAATTTTTTAAGTAATGTAGACCTGTTGTTTTTGCCACCATTGTTCGTGTGGTCAAGGAAAATATACTGTATATTCAAAAATCCGTATTGTCTAATCTATACCACCTGGTAGCCTATATGAAAGGAAACCCATACCTGGAAGTTATAAAGCTTTTATGAATCAGCTTGGTTTAGGAGCAGCTGTGGAAGCTTGCAGTCTGGATGGTTCTCTCTACTTCCTGCTGTGACAAGGAAAGTTAAGTGTACCAACACAAATTAGTTTGGGACAGTGGTCCTCAAACTTTAGTGTGCATCAGAATCACCTGGAGTGCTTTGTTAAAACACAGATTGCTGAGTTCCATCCACCAGAGTTTCTGGCTCAGTAGGTGTGGACTAAACCCCAACAATTTGCATTTATAATACAGTCCTAGGTGTTGCTGTTGCTGCTGGTCCTGGGACCATACTTTGAAAAATGCTGATTTAGGTAGAAGGAGACATATCCATGGCTGCAAACAAGTCATGGAAAATGAAAACTGAAAGAAAAAAAAGTTCATTCATTGGCTTTAGTAATTGCCTTTTGGTAATTGGAGTTTATTAGAATTATGAAGATTACAAAGAGCTTCTAGTATGTAGCTGGTGAAGATATAGAAGCATCATTGTTCATTAAGTCAGTCTCACATTGGGTACATAATCCTAGTAGGAAATGAAAAAAAAAAAGATAGCATTTGAACAAAACCTGAATATGGCATTCATTTATTCTTTCATTCAACTTATTTAGTATCCAATATGAACTAGGTACCATATTAGACTTTGAGTGATCACAGAGACATTGACATCTCACTGAACTTAGAGAGAATTTAGAAAAGAAAACAAGCAAATTCACATGTATATGATAAGTACAGATTTTAGGGAGCTCATAGAAGGAGCATCTAAATAAGAAGATTCAGGGAAGCTTCCCAGAGTAAGTAATAGTTAAACTGAACATTGAAGATATGTAGGAATATCCAGGTAAAAATTGGGGGGATTGGTGTGGGGAATGGTAAAGGGAACAACAAGTGCAATAATCCAGAAGCAAGATAGAGGATGTCAAGTATACGGGACCCAAAGAAATTCAGGGTGGTTAAAGTACATGGACATAGGACATTCATAGGGGTGGGGCTGAGGGTAAATCAAGAGTACCATAACCTGTCAACAGACAATAGTGAGATGAAGGCCTGGGAAAGGGGTGGGAGCAGGGTGGAGGGGGTCAATGGTGGGGGGAAAGGTGACATCTATAATACTTTGAACAATAAAGATTTTTTTTAAAGAGCATAACAGACCATGTTAAAAATCTCAGGCTTTATGTGAAGAGTAATGTGGAGCCAATGAAAAATACGTATACAGTGGGGCCTTGACTTACGAGTTTAATTCATTCCGAGACCGAGCTCGTTAAGGAGCTCGTTAAGGAGCTCGTTAACTCAAATTACTCTGTCAACTCAAAGCAAAAAATCGGGCCGAGAGACAGCTGGTATCTCAAAAAACTCCTTAGTCGGGACACTCGTAAGTCAAGGCCCCACTGTATTCTTCCTAGGA
>NW_005871053.1:7514209-7590869 GCF_000147115.1 Myotis lucifugus | reverse complement strand
GGGGCGGGGCCAGCCAGCCAACTGCCTGTGGCCCCTCCACTCCTGCTGGTCCAGCCCAAAGGGGAGGATTGGCCAGACCCCACCCATGCACAAATTCGTGCCCCAAGCCTCTAGTATTTTAATAACATGTTTGAAGATATAATTTATATACCATATGATTCACCTATTTACTGTACACTATTTAATAATTTTTAGTATATTCAGAATTGTCCAACCATCAACACAATTAATTTCACAACATTTTCACAACTCCCCCCAAAAACCACATATGTATTGGTAGTCACTTCCCCATTTCCCCCCAATTTGCCCAGTCCTAAGCAGCCACCAATTTATATTCTATCTGTATAAGTGAAATCACACAACTTGTAGTTTTTCATTGAAGAGTTTTAAGCCAGGGAGTGGTACAATTAGATTTGCTGTATGGAAAGATAAAATCTGACTCACATATATAGCCTGGATTGGGGTGAGGGTGGGGGGAATGATGGTGAGCCTAGAAGTAAAGACCCATTAGGGAGTTGTAGAATGAATCAGATGAGAAAATATGGTAGCCTACACCAGGGTGTGAAGATGGAGAGAAGAGAATGGATGGAAAAAATAAGAGACAGTATTGGCTGGGCTTGGTAATTAAAAGAAAGTGGCATAGGAGGAGAAGTGAGCACAAAAAAGGCTCTCAAGTGTTATCATTGACAATGATGGATGGTGGTTCTTGTCACTGAGGTGGCATCTCCCACAGGAAGATCAGGTCTCTGCTGAGATGGAGAAGATGGTGAGTCAGTGTTTATTATGATACACCACTTCACCCACTTAGGATGGCATCAGTAGGGCCTAATCATGGTAACACAGATCCTTAGGAAAATGTATTACATTTTTAGTTTTTCATAAGTTCCTAGAGAGGCCAAAGCAACTTACATATAGATTTCATACTGATTCAATAAAATTAAAAGTTAATTAAAATTTTAATGGAAGTATATTGGTACCAAAAGGGACAATTTAACTGCTCTGCCTTGAATAATTTTGCTGTGTCAAAAATCTATCATCTTTCAATATCATAACCAAAGATCCTTCAGGGCACAAGGGGCTTTGTAAAGCCATGGAGTGTATTCCCCTGGCCTTGGTGAGGAATTCACCTGAATTAAATCAAAGAAATGGGGATTGATTACAGAGTCAATTTTCAATTACTTGTACTAATAGAGCAGTGGTGTGGGTAATCCCAAATTGTGGTTAACCAAAAATCACTTATATTTGACTTTGGATTGCATTATTTAAGCTATTTATAGCACTTAAGATTCTCACTACATTATTCCTTTGTGATTACTAGCATTAATTTATACTCCCTCACTTCTGCTAATTTTTGACAAACAGAAGTGGCCCAAATATAATAAGTGAAAAGGATATATCATTTGGGGATTTTATATAGCCCACACATCATCTACAAACTTGATAATTCACAAGTATAGATTTTTTAAAGGTTGGCAAGGATAGAAATTACAAATCTCCCTTGGTAATCCCCTTTTCTATTTAAGAATATTTGCCATTGGGAAATGATTTTCTAATGCTCACCTCAATTCTTCTGCTGAAATGCAAACTGATCTTTCCTTCTTTCCTCAATGGGAAAAAATAAGTAAACAGGCCCTTTCTTCTATGGACTTAACTCTGATAATGCTGAAAACTCCTCTTGAGTCTTTTCTTTATCAAGTGGAACCAGTGCCATTCTATTTGTCCTCCTTATTTCCTTATAGCCAATCATTAGCTGCTCCCAGAAATCTAAGATCATTAAAAAAACATTAAGAACATTACATTTTCTAAGAAACAAAATAATCTGCATTTTGCCAATAAAAACAAAGAGATTCTTCAATAAGAATCCAGTTAAGAAATGTTACCTTGATTTTTTTCAAGTAAGAATATATATTTAATAGAGAAAACAAGAAAGAAGCATAAAAAAGATTAAAATCATATATGACTCCACCAGCTGGAGGTTACCACTTTATCACCGAACTAGAGGTGGGAGAGGCTCCCGCCACCGCTGCTGCGCTTGCCAGCTGTGAGCGCGACTTCTGGCTGAGTGGCACTCCCCCTGTGGGAGTGTACTGACCACCAGGGGGCAGCTCCTGTGTTGAGCATCTGCCCCCTGGTGGCCAGTGCATGTCAGGGCAACCGGTCGTTTCTCCATTCGGCCGATTTGCATATTAACCTTTTATTATATAGGACTAGGAGCCCAGCGTGCAATTCGAAATCGCGTGGCGCTGCCCACTCCCTCTCCAGCCCTTGAAGCAGCCATGGCCGCTGCTGATCAGGCCCTCCCCCAGCACAGGTGCATGGAGGCCCCTGCCACCCTGCCCCCGATGCTGCGTGCACAACCTCCTCCTGTTTGGTCGACCCATTACAGCATCCCGGTTAACTAGCATATTTCTCTAATATATATGTAATCTGACTTTCACTGCAGCTCTCAGTAACTTAAGAAACTCTGTAGGGCAGGCACTCCAGGAGAAATGCACTATTCAGTATTATAAGGCTTAAAAGCTGCACCCTCATTTAGAACCTTTAGACCTGGCAAGGTAGATAGAACCACATTCCTTTCGTGCCTTTAGTCCAAGGTCAATACAAAGCAGGTGGAGCAGTCTCCTAGGTTCGTTTCCTCTATGCACACACTCTCATCTTAGTTCTATACCTTGGTACTCATCTAGATGTTATCCACAGACCAGCTGAACTGGCCTCACCTGGAAACTCATTAGAATTGTATGCTCTCAGGCCCCACCCCAGACCTACTGAATCAGAATATGTGATTGATTAAGATCCCCAGGAGTAACCAGACTTGGATTCATTGGTACTGCTGCTCAGTTGAGATGCATTGCTAGAGTTTATCAACTGGCTGGTGAGTAAAGACAAGCAACAAAGAAAAACACAAAGAAGAACACAACAAAAAGGAGAAATTCTTCACAAGACCTAGAGCTGAGCTACTCCAGGTGGCTCTGCCTTGGGCCTTGCTGTGCAGGGCACCTCCCATGTAGTAGGCATCTTTAGTCTTCTTGCACCAAACTCATGTCAGAAAATGGAGAGACGAATTCAAGATTAAGTCATGGTCCACGGTAACTTGTTTAAACGCTTCCGAAGACCAACCCATGGCACAAAGGCTCAACTTAATCCTCTTGGCTTTAATTTAGAATCCTTTGGTGGGCAGAAATTGCTTTGGGGTATGGAGGCAAATATGCCCCTAACTATACCCCTGGTAACTAACAAAGGGGTATATTTTCTTTATTTCCTGTTCATATGTCATACTTACAAAACTGGAACCCAGTGGTTCAGTCTATCAGGGGTTCGCAATTAAGAAGCACAGTTTCAACAGCTCCATGTCTGCCTTCAGCCCACTTCACTGTTATTGCTCCTTTCCCTTCCCGCCTCCCCCGCTATGTAAATTAAATTACTCCCTTTGCTAATTCCTTCCCCGCTTCCTTTGTTCTTTCCTGTACTCCCTGTTTTTTGACAACAATAATAACAGCAACTGTAATGAGACTTTCTTTGGTAGGAAATGGAAATAAACTGTGGTGCTAGTGGGCAGAAAGGTTAGAAAAGAGGAAAGGCTAGGAAATCTCATTCACACACAAGCAAACAAAAATACTTTTTTAAATACAGATTTTAAAAACTCAACAATATGAGTATTTCCCCAGCTTCTTAAACATTCCTATAACACATGTTTAAAATCCTCATAGTATTACAATGTATGAACACACTAGCAATCATTCAATAGGCCCATTGTTGAACATTTATATTGCCTCCTATTTTTTTAAACTTTGTAAGTAATGCTGCAATGAACATCCGTGTACATAAATCTGTTTCCATATCTTTGGTTATTTTTTTTTCAGGATAAATTTCATTTGACTTTGATAAAAACAGCAAACAACCTGCCCTTTGATTGAAATATCTTTGGTTTGTCCAGTACTCAATTATATGGTGGCTTTTCTCCAAAAGGAAACACATTGTAGGGTCTGAATGTCAGGTTTTTAATTAAACAGGTTCCACAAGATTGAATATTTTGCTGAGATTTTAGCCACTGTGCACTGCAGTAAAGATGTCTAAACTCTACAGCTCAGATATGATTGATTTAACCCAGTGTCTCAGGATTGGGACATATTGTAAAATGGTGTCCTCTACTCAAGAGATGCCATTTTATCTTATGCCACTTCCATAAACTCTCTTTTCCCAGAGGCATAATGTTCATTATTTTAGGCTAAAACATTGTCCATAAATTAACAAGGACACTTTGTGGTCCGAGACATTCTTTATTTGGAAGTCTAGAGAGAAGTAGAGTGATTAAATCATCAATGTGTAATCTTTATGTGCACAAAAACATCAATAACAATAGCCATCCTTTACAGAGAATATACTGTGTGCCAGGTGCTGTGCTGATTACTTTAAAACCTGTACTAGTTATCTATTGTTGCATAACAAAAAACTCCCAAATTTAACAGCTTAAAACAGCAAACATTCATTTTCTCACAGTTTTGGAGGGTCAAGAGTCTTAATATGAACTTAGAGCCTATTCTAAAGCTAAAATTAAGGTATCTATTTCCTATTAACTTAAGGTTCAGCTGGTAAAATCCATCTCTAAGCTCACTCATGTGGTTGTTGGTAAGACTTAGTTCTCATCTCGGACTATTGGACCAAAGGGCCTCAGTTCCTTGCTAGTTGTTGGCTGGAGGCCTCCCTCAGTTTCTTGCCACCCGCATTTCTCAGAGGGCAACTCACAAATGAGAGCTGGCTTTCATCAAAGTGAGCAAGAAAGGGTAAGCAAGACAGACATCAGATTCTTTCTGTAAATTAATCTTGGAGATGACACCATCATTTTTGCCATATTCTATGCACTGCAAGTGAGTCACAAGGTTCAGTCCATACTCACGATGAGCACATGAATCCCAGGAGTGGGGGTTGTGGGGAGCTATCTTAGAGGCCACCTGCCACACAATCATTATCTCATTACTCCAAACAACATCGCTTTGAAGTAGATATTGTTCATCACTGTTTACCGATAAGGAAATCTGGCACTCACAGCCAGTAAGTGGAAAGGTGGAGGTTCAAACCTGTTCCTCTGACTTCAATGCACATATGCTTTTTCCATGTACTATGTTCTCACTTGGCCACTTTTTCTATAAAGGCCATGGGGCCCTAGAAATACAGGGTTTCCCCCAAAAATGTATACATACTTTAACAATTGATGTTTCTTTCTTTTCAGATTTAACACATTGGAATTAATAATTATTCAAAGTGTGTATACATTTTTGGGGACACCCTATATTTTAGTAGAGATTTGAATCAACTCTTAGTCTTTTTGGTTTACTCAGGCACTCTTTCTATCTTCCAATGTTTAAGTGAAATTACTTAGCTTACACTATTAAGAAAGAGTGGCACAACCCGAGGGTATGAGGTTAGAGATGGAAGATGCAGGGCAGTTCAAGGGGACTGCCTGTTTTAGGCTCTGGTGAAAGTTCACTGGCTTCTAAATCCCCATCCAGAATTCTTGTACATCTTTCCCATTCTCGGTTTACATTGCATATTAGCATTGAAGATGATTTGTAAGATAAATATCATTGGGGAAAAATCTCCATGGTCAAGAATTAAACACACATGCACGATTCTTTACTCGCTCTCTAAAAGATGTCTATTCATTTTCCCTAACCACTGGTGCTATAAATCTAGCCTGTGCTTGGCACACTGTATGTGTTTTGCTTTATGAAGGTATAAATCACCAAGATACAATTTGTGTTTGACTTTTTTGGACACTTAATTTGCTTAAATGTTCAGCAGTTCATAGACGTAAATTGTGCAGGGTATAGCTCCAAGTGGAATAAGCTGAGAGCAAGAAAGCTATACATATTAGGATGTAATTCAGAAGAAAAATCATCTTGGCCAGTCAAATAACTCCTCTTTATAAGTTACTTATAAATAACTCTCCTCCATAGGCAATATAAACACTTGGTAAATACTCCTAGAGGGGGGAGCATTGTAGTACATTTAGCTTAAAGAAACCTCACATATAACATGCTTCTATATGTTGGTAAAAATGCAGTGTAAGGAAATGTGCCATACATGTCGGATAAAGCAACCATTTTTGATGGATTATGGTCCTCATTAAGAATCAAGACATGGCCCTAGCCATTTTTTCTCAATGGATAGAGCACCAGCCTGTGGAATGAAGGGTCCTGGGTTTGATTCCTGTCAAGGGCACATATCTCGGTTGCAGGCTCCATCTCCAGCCCTGCTAGGGGCACTTGCAGGAGGCAACCAATCACTGTGTCTCTCTCACATCAATGTTTCTCTCTGTGTGTTTCTCCCTTTCCCTTCCACTCTCTCTAAAAATCAATGGAAAAATATCCTTGGTGAGGATTAACAACAACAAAAAATCAAGACGTGGATTTTCACCCTGTCCGCCACTCTCTAAATGTGAGAATTTGAGCAAATCACTTAACTTCTCCGTGCTTCAGTATTCTCAGTTACCTTATTGCCACAGAGAAGACAAAGGAAAACACAAGGTGCTTGGGGACAAACACAGGAAGTTTTGAAAATTAAGTACCAATAGAGGAAGAGCTACTTAACAGTTTGAGTGTAATGCCACAGAGAAACCCATATAAACTTGTACAGTGGGTGCCTCTGATATAGAGCCCTGGGCAGGAATACCTGTAAGTGGCCCTGAGAGCTGCCTCAGAAGGGTTCGCGCAGAGAGCCAGCTGGGATTGCAGAGTGCCTTCTTTTCCCCAAGGATGAGGCTGCACCTGAACATCTTGTTTCTCATGGGAGTGTTAGCTCCTCGTCCCTGGGAGGAGTAGATGCAACTTCCCCACGTTCTGTGCAGCTAGTACTCCCGGACAACTCTTGGAATGAGCTGGCACACAAACCCAGACTACCTTGTCTTCCCACTGACAGGTTTTCTCTCATACTTACCTTTTTAAAAGAAACAGCAGCCCTGGCCGGTGTGGCACAGTTGGTTGGGCATCATCCAGTGCACCAAAAGTTGCGGGTTCCATTCCCAGTCAGGGCACATGCTAGGGTTGTGGATTGATCCTCAGTAGAAGGCAGCTGATCAATGTTATGCGCTCTCTCTCTCTCTCTCTCTCTCTCTCTCAAATCAATAAAAACTTATTTAGAAGAAGAAGAAGAAGAAGAAGAAGAGGAAGAGGAAGAGGAAGAGGAAGAGGAAGAGGAAGAGGAAGAGGAAGAAGAAGAAGAAGAAGAAGAAGAAGAAGAAGAAGAAGAAGGAGAAAAAAACGGGGCAAGGTCCCTCTGCTAGCTACATACAGTGCTTCTTCTCGCTGTCCATTAGTTATGAATTTCCACAGTAAAATCTATCCCTTAACCCAGTGGCTCTCAAACCTTGGCATTGTATGAGAATTATCTGGAGGACTTGTTAAAACGTAGATGTCTAAGCTCTGGCCCTAGAGTTTCTGACTCAGTATGCCTGGAGTGGGCCCAAGAGTTTGCATTTTTCCAATGCTGTTTATTCGGGGCCCACACTTTGAGAATCCGTGCCATAGGACAGTGTAGAATTTGTCCTGAACTCTACTGCAAAACAAATGGTGATAAGCATGATCATTTAAAGTGCTAAGTGGAGCCCTGACTGGTTTGGCTCAGTGGATAGAGCGTCGGCCTGCAGACCGAGGGGTCCCAGGTTCGATTCCGGTCAAGGGCATGTACCTTGGTTGTGGGCACATCTCCAGTAGGGGGCGTGCAGGAGGCAGCTGATCGATGTTTCTAACTCTCTATCCCTCTCCCTTCCTCTCTGTAAAAAATCAATAAAAATATATTAAAAAAAAAATAAAGTGCTAAGTGGATAAAATATTTTTTGCTTAAATAATTATATATTTGTTTTAATATGCATTAAATGTGTGCCTTCTTTTTTTTGGCAAATGTTGATTTTCCATTTTATATAATCGATATCAAGTTAATTTTAAATACATTTATTTTATCAAAAAGGGAATCACTTTTTAAAAAATTTCCAAGTATTCATGTAAACAATAGAACGGATAGTATATATTATAACAAAGTTTGAAAGGTAGTAATAGAAGTTGGATAAAATTTGGGGAAACACTGGCATAAACAATACATGCAATAGAAATTGCTAAGACAGACATATGGAAATTGCTAACAGGAGTGGTTTTGCAGAGGACAGGTACTTGAGGTGAGTATTAATGTGAATAGATTCAGATAAGCCAAAAGCAAGTGAGAATGTGGAGCAGGTGGATGGGTAGGGTCTGGTAAGAGCCACACGATATGTGCATGTGTTAGTATCAGTAAGTTAAACCAGAAAGCATCTTTGCTCAGGCTTGGTTTACATGACGACAAACATTATGGTGGCTATCCATTTTAGACTTGTTATTTTGGTGGCGGACGTGGACTTGGTCATAATCAGTCTGTTAGCAAGCCTCTCTTTGAGAATCTAGGGCTTAACTGGCATTCTGTTGCCTTTGTTTTCACATGCCATTTGCTTACCTTTCTCTGGCAAATGTACCGAGGTAGAGTTTGTGGCTCTAGGTTTCTTACTTATTGGGCCATTCTTTAGAGGCCAGCAGCCCAAATGAAGACACTCTTAGCTCTGTACAGCCAGTACTGTAAACCATCAGATGCTACTTCAAAAATCTCTTAGTAACATCACTGTTTCTGTTTTCAATTAGATGAGCTTGCACATTTCAAAATTGCCACTAGAAGATGATTCCATGAAGAAGTGACCACGTAGCCCATTTCATTTGCTAGACTATAATTTAATCTTTGGAAATAATAAGATGTTAGAGCTGAATACAAATCAAAGGCATTATATGCTGTTTTCAACAAATTTGTCACACAAAGAGCAGTAAAACTGTCCTACCATTCATGCATCATGCAAATGCTTTTTCTTCCCATAATGTCCAGAGATGAGAGGGCGTTTTTAGGTCCCAGTCAAATCACAAACAGGGTTTGGAAACCATTTGTTCTGCTATACCTTATAAATGGTTATTGAATTGCTATTTTTTAAACAAATCCTGAAAACTACCAATCTAGTTAAAAGATTTCTGAAATGGTCTTTAAGAACAGCCCACTGCCCTGACAATCTAAGACAATGTGCTCTAACTAGGCAATGGTGTTGGAAAAAATACTGTAGAGCCTTTTCTCAACTTACTACTTCTGACCTGGACCCCTGCTTCTCAATAATGTTCACTTGAAGGGATTGTCAAACCACAGATCACATGGTTCTTCCTGAGTTTCTAATTCAGCTGGTGTCAGTAGAGGTCAAGTATTGCATTTCTATCAAGTTCCCCGGCATTGTTGATGCTGCTGGCCCAGGGACCACCTTTTGGAAACCATTGGCGTAGAGGCTCTGGTTCTCCTCTCTCCTCTCCACCTTATACCGTCTGATATGGCCATGACAAATATGTGCAGGTCCTAGAAGCAACACCATGTTCCATGATCCTTCTGTTTGATTGCCTTTCCCGTCTTTATCTGCATGTCCAAATCCAACTCCTTCTTCCAGGATTATTTTAAGGGTCATCGCCTCTGAGAAACCTCTTCTGACCTCTGGTTAGAATAGACTGGGTCTTTCCTATGGGTTACATATTTAGAATAACAAATCTATTCTAGTACTGCAATCATTTCTTTAAAATCAAAGACTTTCTCCTATTGGCTTGTGAGCTCCTTGAGGACCCTTATCTCAAGTGTTTTAATACTCAATTCAATGCATACAATAGACACTCAGTAAGTTTCCTGGATACATGAATAAGTGTAAAAATTTTGATAATGCATGATAATTAATGTAACCACAATTGAAAGGAAGTACATCATTGTGTTTAAGCACACAGGCTTTTAGGGTCAGACAGACCTGAGTAGGTACCAGAACTGTAGGACATGGGGCAGATCACTTAACCACTATAAGTCACAATTGCCTTGTCTATAAATTTATGACAACTCAAGTGTTCAATAGAAGGATTATATGAGATTATGTAGGTGAAATACTTAATATAGTGCCTGGATCACAGAAATGCTAAAAAAATTATCATCATTATTATTATTAATGATTACTATATAAATAAAATTTACATGTTGAATTTCTGAGAAAACATAAGCTTTGGTTACTGTTATATTCATCAACAGAGCACTTTGCATGTGCAAAGAGTTTTGTATGATGTTCCTGGTAATTTAGATAACTAGATAGTTATTTGCACATAAAATTGCTTACTATTCCCATTCTGATCACATCAAAGGCCAGATGACCCATTTAGTGGATATTTTTTAAATGCCTGCACACTGCACTAGGCTTAGAGGAATACCTGGTCCCTGCCCTCATGAAACTCAGAGTTCAGCAGGAAGCCCAATATTAAATATATAATTAGTGAGTTGATGAAATTCAGCCTTGCTCAATGCTGTGAAGGAAAGATAGTGAATGTTCAATCAGCACGTTCCTCTCCTGCATAACTCACTTCTCTGCAACTAGCCTCTGAAGCTTCATCTACAGTAATCTACACAAGTGGGTTTCATCATCTGAATCTCCCAAATCATGGGCGGCTGGCTCTAGAAGTGTTTCCTCATCAAGTGCTAAAATGTCTAATCCAGTGGTTCTCAACCTGTAGGTCACGACCCCTTTGGCAGTCGAATGACCCTTTCACAGGGGTCGCCTAAAACCATCCTGCATATCAGATATTTACATTACGATTCATAACAGTAGCAACATTACAGTTATGAAGTAGCAACGAAAATAATTTTATGGTTGCGTCACAACATGAGGAACTGTATTTAAAGGGCCAGAAGGTTGAGAACCACTGGTCTAATCCATCTTGACTCAGTAAATGATTGACATGTTTTGGGCAAGGCTTTCTCTGGAATGTGCTGGGCATGTCTGGATCCAGTGATCATCTAAGAGAGGCTTCAATAGGAAAAGGTCACAAAGGGCCAGGCTGAAAGGAAGAAGTGGGGAAGGACCAACTGAATCGGTAACTCTGAGGGAGGGATTTAAATTTCAGTATATTTTTTAAACCTCCTTTGGGGAGTATAATGCGAGGACATTCTTAATAACTCCTGAATTAGATTTCTTTTCAAAAGAAATCCTATGTGTTTTCCTCACCTCTGTCTCTTTCTAGTCAACCCTCCCTCTACATCCCTGCCTGAGTGTTAACTTCCCTATTGCCCTGCTCTATAAAGGTAGTTATCTGCTCAAATGCCCTCCATGTCTCCCCACCACTGCCTTCAGAATAAAGTCATGTTCCTTACCTCAGTCATAGAAATCTTCCAAAATTTGGTCCCTACTTTGCAGCCTTATTTCATGATAGTTCTCTCCATATTCTATAAACATCTTCCAAAATAAGCATGCTCTACCTGAACTACCTCATTTCTTTGCTCATCAAGTTCACCATGTCTGAACAGATTTCCCTAATTTTTGTGAATGATTTCAGATGCTTTCAGCTGCAGGTTACAGAATATCCAACTAAAAATGGCTTAAAAAATAAAAATTCTTATTGCATGTATAAATTTGAATGTAGAGCATTCTGGGATTGGCCATTATTTCTGGGATGAATTTCTTTGTGATTCTCTTTCCCTTCAGATACCAAGATGGTAGCCACAATTCCAAGCATCACATCCTTAGTGACAATGTTCAAGTCAGAAAAGGAAGACAGTTGCTATTCTTTTTTCCTTTTTTTAATCAGAAGTAAAATTTTCCCCAAAAACCCCCTAGCTAACTTCTTTTCAATACCACTAACCAACACTGAGTTAAAAGATCACATTCTTCCTTTCAGGAAGACTCGAAAAGTGAATATCTGGCTCAATTTCTAAACTGGGAAGCTGGCTCTTCTAGGAAAGAAGTGAGTTAGAAAGAAAAACAACGTAAAGAGGCAAATACCAGGGTTTCCCATATTTTGCCTTTTGAAAAACATATTGCATTTTATTTTTTTAAACATCTTTTTCTTGATTTCATAGAGGAAGGGAGAAGGGATGATAGAAACATCAATGATGAAAGAGAATCATTCATTGGCTGCCTCCCGTACACCCCACAATGGGGATTAAGCCTGAAACATGGGCATGTGCCCTGATTGGCAATCAAACCATGTCCTCTTGGTTCATAATACTAGCCGTTTACAATCCAGCCTCAAATCTAGAAGTTTCTCTTTGAACTTTTCTTAGACTGAGTTGCTGGCCAGGTTCCCAACATCTAACAATCTGCTTACAGATGGCCTTCGCTATATTTCCACAGGTGACAGGGTGAGTTGGAGCATGGGAAGGGGCCCATGTTCCCACTTACCAGACAGTATGTTATTTGTGTGGGTATCTTATTTCCCCATCCTGAATTATAAGCTCCTTGAGCGGAGGGGCCATTTCTCGGTCTTCTTTGTATATCCTAGTACCAACTCAACTGAAAAACATGTTGTTGCAAGAATGCTATTCTGTATCGCCTTCACATTATTTGTTCGGCTGATCCCCTTTTCAAACTTCTTTCCAGTACTTGTTTTAGTAGCTAGTCAGCTGAGGGAGGTTGAGTTATAGTGATATCAAGGATTGAATTATTGTCTTCTCCCCTGGCTATTTCCTTCTACCCAGCCACCTGAGTGGAGAAATGTTCCCATTTCTGCCAGTTTCAGACAGAACACATTGGGTAGTAATGAACTAGCTGTCACGCTCAGAGCACCCCTACGTAATTTCTAGTCAAACATTAGAAGTTCTCTGCCCAGAGCCCGGGTCTGACAGACTGGAGCACGTGCTGCCTGAGGGGCTAATGAGGAAAGCCCGCCAGGTGGTAACTCAGCCCCACTGGGCATCTCCAGGGAGGGTCAGCCCAGCGGAGAAGGGTGCTGCATCTTCACCCTGCTGGGCAGATGTCAGCTTCCCAGACCTGGCACCGACACGAAGACAAATGGAATCCCTGCAAGGGGGGAGCATGAGGCAGTGGGGACTCATTTAAAGAACCATAGTAATGATAATGTTCAAAGCTTTATTTATTTGAGAGCGAAAGGACAGGGATTTCATTGGCCTGAAATGCCAGAAGCTTGGTTGCTTTCAACTACCCCTGTGGTGCTTCTGCAGAACCCATATGAGCGGATGTGGCAGCAGCTCCTGGGAAGGAGGGAGCTATTTAAGATCCCGGTCGTATTTTCCTCCATGCATGATCTATTGAGTAGACATGGCCCTTGAAAATTGTATTTCTGCCCTCCCCATTGCTTATAATCACAGGGGGAAGCATGCCCTAGGTTGCTGAGTATATTTGAGTGTGTACCTGCACGCACTTTCAGGAAGAGTCTATTTGGGGATGCCACTTGAAAATGGGTTCACAGGCATTTCTTTTTTTCTGTCTTGGGGGAGAGGCTCATCTGGTGCAGCACACACAGAGGAGTTAAATTGGATTTTCAGGGCGTGGGGAGGGGCGATGCCAGCAGCCTGGGAGAATTAAGTAAAGCAGTGGGGGGCTGCCTGTTTCCCTTAAGGAGGGATGTGGCTTGTTGACTAATTTTAAACTATTCCGACTCAGAGGTAATCTATTGGAAAACTGTAAATGTCTTAATTGGCCTTTGAACACTGGGGCTCCAGACCATTTGATCTCCTGCACGTCCTGTCCGAGGATGCGGAGGGACCGCCTCCACTTCGGCCTCCTTCTGGAGCAGCAGCTCTTTGCAGCCCTTTCCTTTCCCAGGGTAGGCCAGCTATGGGCCCGAAGAGTGTTCTCTGTACAGCACACATAGCCACTGCTGCCTGAAATCCATCTTCCCTAGTGTCTGAGGGCAAGAGGCAGGGCCTAAGGGGGTAAACAGGAATTGTGGTTGGCTCTGGACATGTTACAGGGCTTTGAGGAGATAGGGCTTTACCTTCGTGAGCTTGGAAATTTAGATGAACCAAAGGAAACTCTTGTGTGAGTAATCCAAACGCACCATGGGATGATGCCAATATTGGGAATACTTTCCAAAAGTCACTAATCTAGCAAAACGCAGCAACCCAAAATATAATCATTTTACCAAGTGATGAATATGTAGAAGCTCTGGACTAAGCACTATACAGATATCATTTAATTTCATATTTGGAGCAGCCCTTTGAGATTGCTACTATTAACTTTATTTTACAGATGAGGAAACAGATTTGGAAAATTTAAGTCAGTGACCCTTGACCTTTAGTGTGCATCAGAATCACCTGGAAGGCTTTTTAAACACAGGTCACTGAAATTCCTGCCTGCCTTGGCACCAGCTTTTCCCTGCCTTCCGACTTGCACAGGAAGTAGGCTCTTCCTAGGTCTCTAGCCTACTGAGTCACTCTGCAGATCTTGGGACTTGTCACACTTCATAATTGTATGAGCCAATTCCTAGCAACAAATCTATCTATCTCTCTCCTCTCTCTCTCTCTCTCTCTCTCTCTCTCTCTCTCTCTCTCTCTACACACACACACACACACACACACACACACACACACACACACATCTACTGGTTCTGTTTCTCTGGGGAACCCTGGCAAATACAGATGTTCTGATTCAGTAAGTCTGAGGCCAGGCCCGAGAATGTGCACCTCTAAAGAATTCCTAAGCGATGTGGATGCTGCTAGTTCAGAGACCACACTTTGAGAACCATGGCCTTAGGCTAAGGAAACTCAAATACCCTTCCTTAACAATTCCCCCCAACCCAGATCTTTGCCTAGAGACAACTTTATTTAAACATACATTTAATTTGCTGTGTGCATGAGATGAATAAGGTACAGTTCTTTCAAGATGTTCACAGCCTGAAGCCGGGAGTAGGAGACAGAATACAATGTGTAAAGAAATCATTGTACTAGAGTGTAGTGTCTGTACAGAGTTCAGTGGGGACAAAAAAAGAGTAGTCAGGTTTACCCAAGGGCAGAGCATGTCAGAAGAAGACCGGGGCAGGAGATGAGAGATGCAAGGAATCAGAGCTCAGAAAGCATAGGCAGTACCTCCTTACATGTCATTCTTTTTTAGTTGGCCTGCTTTCTCTCGGCTCTGCTGTGGTCTGCTTGCTCTGGCTGGTGCTCTCTACATCTACCCTGAAGTGTCTTGCTACCTCCTGCCAACACTGCCCCCTATACCTGGTCAGTTCAGGCCCATCCAGGAGACACACAGGAGGAATGTGTGCTGAACCCCTTCCGTGTCAATTGTTCTGGGGATTGAAAGAGGTTCCACGAGCTTTACAACCAGCGAAAATTGTCGCCAGCTTCACAATTCTGGCCAACATGTCTACACTTTGAAGTCTGGTTGCTGCCTTTTACAATTCTATTTTTAAAATGTATTAAAGATGTTTAAACGTGGCAGAGACTTCCAATAAAAGCCGGGCTGCTTGAGAATCAGGATGCTGGTCTCAATTTAAAGTGCCTGTTAAATAATAGGATACCCGTGTAAAAGGGGCTCCGAAAGATCGGCCATATCGCTCCCACGGAAATCAAGCTCATTCACCAACACCTCTGGGAGGATCCTGGAGGTCAGCAGGCCCTGTATCCATCCCCTTTATGCCATGAAAGTCCTTTTAATACAAAGTGATTGAATTTTTGTTTGAGTCAGTCACTAACCTAAGGACACAAAACTAAACAGGAAAGTCTCAAATGAAATATTTTGGCATAAACTTTGGCTAAAAATCAAGCAAGGGCTAATAGGTAGTCCCCATTATTCTATAAGGCCTGGTCCTGGAAGAGGAGTCTCGGATCATATAGGTCCACAGAATCACGATTCTGAACATCATTTGGGGACTAATCTTTCCCGACAGCCCACTTTGTCTTGAGAACTTTATTACACCCTTCAGGAGCCCACTAAAATAACCTGTGGTTCCTGACCTATGCCCTTCCCATCACTGTGCATCCTCAGTTAAGCAAAGAGCATTGTTGATTCCAGCTTCAGTCTGTCCACTTTAATCCATCCTTGCTGCTATTATTACCTTTGTTCCGGTCTTCACTTGTGTGCCAAATACTGTAGGTTGATTTATCCACACCTATTTCCACACTCTTTTTTAAGGGTCTCCTTATACTTTAGAATCTAGAGAGCTGAAATTCCATTCACAGACTCTCTTGAAGTCGGGAGAGGCCATATGGCACAAGTCTGGCCCATGAAATGTAAACCAAAGTTGGCTGGGGATTTCTGGAATGCTCTTGCTTTCCTGAAACAAGCACTGACACTTCCTTCTCCCCACTCTTTACTACTTTCTCCTGCCTGAAATGTGATATGCCAGCTAGATCTGCAACTACCATCTTGTGACTATGACAGAAATGCCTGGAGAACTGCAGAGTCTTTGGCTCTGCCATCTTGAGCTATTGAACCGATGTTTGCAATTGCCAACTTTTGGACTTCTCCTTATGGAAGAAGTGAAAACTCTAATTTCTTAAAGCTGTTATTTTCAGTTCCTTATTTCTGAAAGTACAATACTTCTTATCTGAACTATTAAATGGGCTCAGAGTGATAAAGTTATTTGCTTGAGCACACAGCTGGTAACTGGTAGAACTATGATTAAATCAGATAGATAAAATATCTTTTTATTGATTTTAGAGAGAAACAGAATGGAGAAGAATAGAAAGATAGAAACATGGATGAGAGAGAAACATCAACATCAATTGGCTGCCTCCTGCACACCCCCTACTGGGGATCAAGCCTGCAACCTGGGCACGTGTCCTGACTGGCCAGACCTCTTGTCTGGCCAGCATGGCTCAGTGGTTGAGGGTCGACCTATGAACCAGGAGGTCATGGTTCGATTCCCAGTCAGGGCACATGCCCTGGTTGCAGGCTCGATCCCCAGTGGGGGGGGAGGGGTGTAGGAGGCAGCTGATCAATGTTCTCATCATTGATGTTTCTATCTCTCTCTCCCTCTCCCCTCCTCTCTGAAATAAATAAAATATATTCTTTAAAAAACAAACCAGCGACCTCTTGGTGCATTGATAGACACTCAACCACTTAGCCACACTGGCCAGGTGAGATCAGGCTAACTTTAAAGCTTGTCTCCACTGAATTTTCTTCTGTGAATCCCTTGCATAGTAGAGTGTCTAGTTGGAACATTAATGCTTTTTCTTTCCTTCAGGAGAAGATAACATGAAATCTGCTGCAGTATGTCTGTCTAGGTGGGTATGGCAAGTGTCTTACAACAGAACTTGTTCTGGGAGACACCCTGGAAAGACTCCTCTCAGTTATGTAACTGTCAGGTGATTGGGCCTTAGTTGCCCTGGGGGGAGAGTAATAAGCCCTTTTTGTGGCTTGACAGAGGCAGCCCCTCCAAATAACAACTTGGCATAAAGATCTGATCACTGTGAAAAATATAAGAAAATTTTCATAGACATCAAGAAAGGAAACATGAGAAAAAACAGTGGCACTGCCAACTCTACCACTTCTCCCATCTCTTGAGATTTAACATCTTTAGATGCCTCTGCTGGATTCAGATAGTCTTCTACTGGTAGTAGAAGAAAGTAAAGACCACCCAAGAGGGAAATCCCCATAAGAGGAAGCAGTCTGGAGTGGGCCTCCTGGCTCCATGGCAACACCTAGACTGATTCAGAGAAGGATGGGTTATGGCACCATGTGTTCCTGCTTTGAGAGTAAGAGCTGATCACGTCAGTGTGAACCAACTTTTATTATTCCAAGCACAGATAAGGCTGTACACAAATCTGAACCATCAAGAGAATCACTGCACCATCCCAAGATGCATCAGAGTGTAGGACTAGCAATAGAAAGTCATTTCAAGCCTTGGTATCTGGCAGCCTGGTCTGATTCTCTAGTTCTCTCTCTGAGAGGCATCTGGAAGCAGGACTGAACCAGATGAGGGAATACCCAAGGCTCTTAGATAATGTAGACGGGTACCCTTAAAAAGATCCTGGATTCCTATCTACTTTGAAGGATACAAGATGTGATCAAATTTGTCTCCTGAGCTGGTAAAATAGCTTGTAATAGCTACACAAGTAATAGGGTTAACACACACAATCAAGGGAAAATAGCCTAACTGAAATGCTAAATAGTAAGTAAATGGCTTGGCATTGTTAGTTAAATGTAAAAATCTATTTGGATTCAGAGCATACTAAGTCAACTACACATATTTCAAAGACTACTTTTCTGTTGAAATTTCCCCCCAACGGTAGAGTCTCTGGAATTAAGAATTACACTAGAGAGGGGGTGGGTCACTGGGAAAGCCTGTATTATTTTCATTTCTATGTTTCTCAATATGACTTTATGAACCAATAAATATTCATACTGTCCAGAATCAAAAATAGTATTAACCTTTTGGCATGTGTGGGAAGGAAGCTTTTGTGCTAATGCTAATGACTTTTGCATTATTTTATCAAGATCTGGAAACCTTGGACCATTCTGAATTACTGTATTGGAGAATCAACATCATTATATTAAAAGTAAAAATTGCATATGCAGGATAGCGCAATATGAGCTCAGCAAGGATATATTAGATGGCTTAATTAATATTTGGCTTAAATTGGTAATATTAAGAGTTTAGGATTCTATTACAGAGCAAGATTTAGAGTTACAGTTTTAGAGATCCATTCCACATATGTGTGTGTGTGGGGGGGGGGGGTGGGGATGACACAAAATACTAAACTATAACTATCTTAAAATTCTCTGAAACGCCTTAAGTTTTTAACTCCAAGCAGGGAAAAACATACCATATAAGTTTGAGTTCATCAAAATGACTCCAGAATTAATTGAGAAAGGAGGGATATAATGAGTTTTCAACAGTTATGAAATTGTGCTATGCCCTCTGTTAAGCACTTTATATTCTACTAGGGTCCCAGTGTACGAATTCATGCATCTTGAAAGGAACTGTGGGCTGAGAGGCTGCGGTGGGCACAGGGGCGGGTCTCGGCCCATCCTCCACGACCCCAGCCGTGGCTCCTGGTCCCCAGTCTGCCGGCAGCCCTGCTCTCGCCACCGTTCCCATGTGCTGATAGCACTGGCCCCGCTCACACCCACTGATGGCGCTGACAGTGTCAGTGGGTGCAAGCGGCAGTTGCTGCCCTGATTGCCCCTCAGAAGCAGGGGGAGGTGAAGAATCCCTCAGGGGCAATTGGGGCTGGCAGCCACCACTCACACCCACTGATGTCGCCAAGTGATTGGGCCAATCGGTGCCAGGCGTTGGTAGCAGGTGCTAGCGCCGGGGCAGGTCCATGGCGCACGGGAGCAAAGATTTTTTTTTTATATATCTTTATTGATTTTAGAGAGGAAGAAAGAGGGAGAGAGAGATAGAAACATCAATGATGAGAGGGAATCATCAATCAGCTGTCTCCTGCACGCCTCCCACTGGGGATTGAACCTGCAACCCAGGCATGTACCATGACTGGAAATCAAACCATGACCAAGAGTTTTCCTGGTTCATAGGTTGATGCTCAACCACTGAGCCATGCCGGCCGGGCTATTATCTTCATTTTATATGAGGAAACTGAAGCATGGAAGGATTTCATGAACTGTTCCAAATTACATAGCCTATAAGAATCAAAGTCAAGATGATTCTGATTGTCCCTGTAATATTAGCATAATATTTTCAAAGTTCATCTATATTGTAGCATGTATTAATAGTTTATTTTTATGGCTGACTAATATTCCATTGTATGAATATACATCTTTTGTTTATCCATTCATTAGTTGATGAACATTTGTATTGTTTCTATGTTTTGACTGTTAAGAATAATGTTATTATTGTCCTTCCTGGTATGGCTCAATGATTAGAGCGTCAGTCCATGCACCAAAGGGTCATGGGTTGAATTCCTGGTCAAAGGCATGTACCTGGGTTGTGGGTTCACTTCCTGCCTCTGTCAGGGTGCGTGCTAGAGGCAACCAATCCATGTGTCTCTCTCACATTGATGTTTCTCTCTCTACCCCTCCCTTCCACTCTCTCTATAAAGCAATGGAAAAAAATATCCTCAGGTGAGGATTAACAACATAGCAAAAAAGAATAATGCTACTATGAGTATTTGTTTACACATTTTTAAGTAAAAATATGTTGTAATTCTCTTGGGTCTACACCTAGGAGTAGAATTGGTGGGTCATATAACTCTATGTTGAACTTTTTGAGGAATTACCAACTACTTTCTACAGTGGCCACACCACATTTCATCCCCATTAACAAGGCATACAGGTTCCAATTTCTCCACATGCTTGCCAATACTTGCTATTGTCTAATTTTTTAATTATAGCCATTCTAGTAAAGGTGAAGTGGTATCTCATTGTGGTTTTATATTTCCCTAATGACTAATGAAATAGAGCATCTTTCCATGTGCTTATTGCATTCCCTTAATAACTAATGATGCTGAACATCTTTTATATGTGCTCACTGGCTTTGAGGCACAAAATTTTAAAATTCTGATGAATTCAAATTTATGTTTTTTTCTTTTTTTGTGTTTTAGGTGTTATATCCATGAAAATTTTGTCTAATCCAAGGTTATGCAGAATTAAACCTCTGTTTATGTCTAAGAGTTTTATAGTTTCCACTCTTTCACTTACATCTCTGATCTATTTTGAGTTAATTTTTGCATATGGTGTGAGATAGAGGTCCAACTTTATTCTTTTGCATCTAGATATCTAATTGTTCCAGCATCATTTGTTGAAAAGATTCCCCTCCACCCCCACCCCACACCCTCCACTGAATGGCATCAACTCCATTGTCAAAGATCAATTGACCATAAATGTGTGGGCTTATTTCTGAACTAATTCTAGGCCATTTGATCTATATGTCTATCTTTATACCAATACCACACAGTCTTTTTTTAAAAAATCCTCACCCAAGGATATGTTTAGAGAGAGGAAGGGGGCAGAGGGGCGGGGGAGAGATCCATGTGAGAGAGCAACATCGATTGGTTGCCTCCCGTACATGCCCCAACTGGGGATTGAATATACCCTGACCAGGAAGTGAACTCACAACCTTTTGGTGTCTGGGATGACATTCCAACCAACTGAGCCATCTGGCCAGGGTATCATACAGTCTTGATTACTGTAATTTTGTAGTAAGTTTCAAAATTAAGAATTGTGATGGCTCAATTTTGTTCTTTTTCAAAATTGTATTGGCTATTCTTGGTCTCTTGCATTTCCTATATTTTAGGATCAGTTATAAATTTCTGCCAAAAAGGCACCTTAAATTTTGATTGTGATTACATTAAATTGGGGAGTATTGTTTTCTTAATATTAATAAGTCTTTTAATCCACTCATATGGGGAATTCAAAATAGCGGCGGAGTAAGTGGGACATCTTTCCATTTATTTAGATCTTCTTTACTTGTTTTCCAATGTTGTTTTACTTTTAAGTGTATAAGTCTCAACTTATTTTAAGTTTATTCCTAAGTATTTTATTCTGTTTGGTGGTTATTGTTATCTTCATTTTATTTTTGGATTGCTCATTATTAGTGCATGGAAATACAACTGATTTTCTGCATAGTGATCTTGTATAGTGATCTTGTATTCTGCAATCTTGCTGGATTGTTTATTAGCTATAATAGTTTTTTGTTGATTCCATAAAATGTTTAAAATATAAGTTTTGCTTCTTCCTTTCCAATCTGGATTCATTTTAATTTCTTTTCTTGCCTAATTGCCCTAGCTAAAATGCCTAGTACAATGTTGAATAGAAGTGGCCAGAACAAGAGCAGGCATCCTTGTCTTGAGTGCTGATATTCAGTCTTGCCACCTTAAATGTGATGATAGCTGTGAGTTTGTTGCAGATGTCTTTTACCAGGTTGAGGTATTTCCCTTCTATTTCCAGTCTGTTGAGTGTTTTTATCATGAAAAGGGGTTAGAGCTGCCCTAATGCTTTTCTGTGTCTGAGATTTTTGACCTTGTTCTATTAATAAGGTATATTATTTTGATTGATTTTTATATGTTGAACCAACCTTGCATTCCTGGAATAAATCACACTTGATCAAGGTATATAATGTTTATGTTACTGAATCAGTAACCTCTGGTTTTTTGGAAGAGTTTGTGAAGAATTTGTGTTAATCATTTAATAGAATTCATCAGTGAAGCCATCTCATTCTGGGCTTTGTGGGAAACTTTTGGATTACTAATTTTTTTTTAAAATATATTTTATTGATTTTTTACAGAGAGGAAGGGAGAGAGATAGAGAGTTAGAAACATCAATGAGAGAGAAACATCGATCAGCTGCCTCCTGCACATCTCCCACTGGGGGTGTGCCCGCAACCCACGTACATGCCCTTGACCGGAATCGAACCTGGGACCTTTCAGTCCGCAGGCCGACACTCTATCCACTGAGCCAAACCGGTTTCGGCTGGATTACTAATTTAATTTTCTTACTTGTTATCAGTCTGTTCAGATTTTCTAATCCTTCTTAAAACAGTTTTGTTCATTGTTTGTATTTTTGTTTTTGTTATTTTCCTAGGCTTTTGTCCATATCATCTAGATCTAATTTATTGGCATTCAATTGTTCATAGTATTCCCTTTTAGCCTTCTTATTTCTGTAAGTTCTGTAGTAATGTTTCTTCTTTTAGTAATTTGAATTCTCTCTCTCTCTCTCTCTCTCTCTCTCTCTCTCTCTCTCTGTCAATCTAGCTAATGGTTCATCAATTTTGTTGGTTTTTCAAAGAACCAACTTTTGGTTTCATTGACTTTATTGTTTTCTATTCTTAATTCATTTATTTCTGATTTTATTATTTCCTTTCTCTGGTTCCTTAGGGTTTTAATTTACTCTTCTTTTTTAGTTTCTTAAAGTGAAAGCTTAGGTTATTGATTTGTCATCTTTATTATTTTTTAATGTAGGTGTTTACAGTTATAAATTTCCCTCTAAACATTGCTTTCACTACATGTCATAAATTTTGGTATGTTGTGTTTTCATTCATCTCAGAGTATTTACTAATTTTCCATATGATTTTTTCTTTGACCCACTGATTATTTAGAAATTTATTTAATTTCCATGTTGGTAAATTACCCAAATTTCCTTCTGCTATGGATTTCTAACTTCATTCCATTGCAGTTTCAGAACATACACTGTATAATTTCAGTATTTTTAAGTGTATTGAGACTTGTTTTATGACCTAACATATAACCTACCCTGGAGAATGTTTACGTGCACTTGAGAAGAAGTGTGTGTACAGTTGTCCCTCGGTGTCCTCAGGGCATTGGTTCTGGTCCTGAACCAATGCCCTGAGAACACCGAGAGACTACTGTACCCAAATCCACAGATGCTGAAGTCCCTTATATAAAATGGTGTAGTATTTACATATATGCAATCCTCCTGTATGCTTTAAATTATCTGTAGATTATTTATAGTACCTAATACAATGTAAATGCTATGTAAATAGTTGTTATGCTGTATTGTTTAGGGAATAATGAGAAGAAAAAAGTCTGAATACATTCAATACAGATGCAACCATTGTAGGCCTAACTATATAGTACATATCAGCAACAACATAAATTTTTTGAAGATTTTCAATCCATGTTTGGTGTTAAACAACAAGGTAGTTAAATGTTACAGTAGAAAATATCTATTTCACACAAAAGAAGGCAAAAATTAAGGAACAGAAGAACAAAATAGATATAGATATAAGTATATGTTATATATATATAACTTGTAAGAAAATGGTAAACATAAATTCTATTTTATCAAATAACTAAGAGGCCCGGTGCACAAAATTAGTGCACTTGGGGGGTCCCTCAGCCCAGCCTGCGCCCTCTCGCAGTCCAGGAGCCCTCAGGGGATGTCTGACTGATGGCTTAGGCCTGCTCCCAGGGCCTAAGCTGTTAGTTGGACATCCTTAGTGCTGCCATGGAGGCAGGAGAGGCTACCGCCACCACTGCTGCGCTCACAGCCGTGAGCTTGGCTTCTGGCTGAGCGGCACTACCCCTGTGGGAGTGCACTGACCACCAGGGGGCAGCTCCTGCATTGAGCGTCTGCCCCCTGGTGGTCAGTGTGCATCATAGTGACTGGTAATTCCACCATTTGGTCAATTTGCATATTAGCCTTTTATTATATAAGATTACATTGAATATAAATGGATCAAATTCCAATAAAAAGGCAGATATTAGCAGGATGGATTATAAACAACATGATCCAACTACATGCCATCTAAAAGAGATCATTTTAGAATCAAAGAGACAAATAAGTTCAAAATGAAATGATGGGAAAAGATACACCACATAAACAATAACCAAAATAGAGCTGGATTTTGCAATATACAAAATAACCTTTAAGACAAAAGTGGTTACTAGAGACAAAGAGTGACATTTTACAATGTAAAGTGTCAACCCATCAAGAAGATGTAATAATTATAAACATATAAACAATACAGTATAACAACTATTTACATAGCATTTACATTGTATTAGGAATATACTGAAACTTTGCACACCCTTATTGACATTTTATTCCCCAGGTTTTCCTTTTAAGATTTTTGTTAGTCTATTGTTTGCACCAACTATAACCCACTTTCTCAGGTAGTTATAAAGTTAAAAAATTGCCTGTATCTATTTTCAAGTCACCCGCAGAGAAAAGGCTGTTTGCACCGAGCAAGCTCTGATTCAGCTCTAATAAAAACAGCCTTTCAAATGTGGTCTTCCAGGGAACCACCAGAAAGGTCAAGAAATGACTATGCTCTGGGAACAGGGTTTTGAAGAAACCCTGTCCTGCCCACTCCAATGGCCTCTAAGATATAGGTTTTCACTGTAATTTCAGGTTGTTGCCTGTCAAGGCTACCACAGAGCTGGGGAATGAAACAGGGGAGTAGGACAAATCAAAACACCACAAAGCTTACAGTTTTTACTAAGATTCAGCTGATTTTTCTAAATAAACAGTCCCTGGATTGCTGCAAGCATTTTAGAGTTCTGAAAAAGTCGTCTGATCATTTTTGCCAGTTTTCTCTTTGCTTTTATGGAGATGTTTCAGTGCTTCTTACACCATAATTTTTACTAATAGTACTGGTTTTTTTGCATTTTAATATCCATATTATTTAACTGCTAGAGTTTCTATTGTTCTTGTTTGTACCTGTTCTTTTTCAATTTCGCCTAATTTGTTTAATAATTGCTTATATTTTATTTTTTATTACATCATTATTTTTTAGGTTTCTTCAGGATCCTAAACATTCTGTTTTTAAAATTCTTCTTCAGATTATCCTACATTTTATTTGGAATGAATTCCTCTTCTGATGTTGATTTTGATGTCCTCGTTCTTAGTTCACTTACTGATCTTCATGTGTTTTGTAACTGTGGCTAGGAGGCCCAAGTTGAGTTTTAGTCTTTTGCTCTCATTCCCTTTTGCTTTTACCTTTCACCTCTCTCTGGTGTTCACTCATCCTTATTCCTCTCTGTCAACTCCATCTGACCTTGAAGTCTAGAACCAGGTCTTATAGGCTCAATGTAAGGCTATAGCAGATACATCCACTAAGGAGGGTTGGCCCAGGTCCCATTGCCGGTCTCCTTGCTCCTACCTTTTCCCCTCATCTTTCTTTTGGCTTGGCATTATGTCCTCAGCCTCCCGCTTGTCACTGTGAGACGGACTCTGCTTTCTCTGAGGTGTAAACTCCTAGTTGTGCCTGCCGCCTTCTGGACTTCATGCCCAGCAGACTAGTGCCTTCAGTCCTGCTGACTGCTTTGTGTTTCTGTTTAATTTTGATCGAAAGCTAAATTTATCTTGATTTTAAGCACAGTATGTCTTGTGAATTTCTTATTTTTTATATTTTCCCCATCATTGCTATGTTTGGGATGCTGACAAGGGAAAACAGAGGAACAAAACATGCTCTTTTGAAGTCACTTGACTGGAAGGTCTATGAGAGTCTTTCACGTTTGTATTCTGTATCAGCGATTGAATTTTCTGCAAAATTAACTCCTTTGCTCTCCAAAAGGGTGTTTTAGTTCTACCATTGCTCTTTTGATGTCCATGAAACCTAATCTCAATTTAACATTTCTTTTTTTATATTAACATGTACTCTCCTAATAGAGTTCTACTCCTGGTTTATAGAAGTTATTTATTCTCCTTCTTCCTCATTTCCTTCTTCTTCATCTTCTTTTCTTCCTCTTCCTCATCCTTATTCTTTCTTTTATTTTTATTATCAATTTTTTAAATTGATTTCAGAGAGAGAGAGAGAGAGAGAGAGAGAGAGAGAGAGAGAGAAACACAAGTGTTGTTCCACTTATTTATGTACTCATTGGTTAATTCTTGTATGTGCCCTGACTGGAAATTGAACCTGCAACCTTGGCATATTGGAAAAATGCTCTAACCAACTGCAGTAGCTGGCCAGGGTTGGTTTGTTTGTTCCTTCCTTCCTTCCTTCCTTCCTTCCTTCCTTCCTTCCTTCTTTCCTTTCTTTCTTTCTTTCTTAAATTACAGGTGAAAGGAGCTTGCTTCTGATTCTCAGAGTAATTTTTCTTCATAGATCTGATCTTTACTTTGATCGTCCAGATAATATTCATTACTCTTGTTTTATAATGGCTTCATGTTGCTTTGTTTTTTTGTATATTGAACCTTAAACAAAAGGAAATCTTCCAGATTTTGTTTTTGTCAACAATTGGATTATTTTGATAACCCTTAGCTCTGTTGATGGCTCTCTAAAAGCTGAATGTGCACAACTCCTAGACAAACTTCTAATGCTAAGTAGGTTTTCATCTCATCTGGCAATGCTGGGTAGATATAGAATCTTTTTTCTCTCCATTTCCTGCTTCTCATATACTCATAAAATATTTAACATTAAAAACTATGTTTAAAAACCCCTTTACATAGTTTCCAGTATTCTTTCACTTGCTTTGAGCTGTAAACTTTATTTTTTTGTACTTGTGTCTCCAAAAATGCAAAGCATCATCTCCAGTCTTTATTTTTTACTAATTCTCTAGAAGGTAAAGTCTCAAATTACAAAGCAGGGAAAATGGACAGGACAGAACACCAGCATACCAGTTAATTTTAAAAGTGGCATCCATTTAATGAAGGGATGGCTGCTGAGTGTTTTGATTGGTGCTGTTTTTTAGCTTCTCAACCGTGGGGCAGACAGATGGAGAGGAACACATTACTTCCCTTCTATCGTTCTGATGGCAGGTGTCATTGTTTTCAGCTGTATAGTACTGCCAGGTCCTCCGTTTTGTTTTTCTTGAAGCACCATTGGGGAAGCCACAATTTTGAGGCTTTTAGTTCTTCATATGAGAAATAATAATCACTACCTTTCCTAATATTTGAAAAGTATTGTAAATTTTAGTATTTTTTTTTGTCTATTCATGGATCATCTTTGAAAAAAGTGGGAGTAGCCAGATCAGAATTGAGGCCATTTTATTTTATTTTTTTTGTTAATCCTCACCCGAGGATATATATATTTTTCCCATTGATTTGTTTAGAAAGAGTGGAAGGGAGCGGGGAGAGACAGAGAGAGAAACACTGATGTGAGATAGACACATCGATTGGTTGCCTCCTGCATGTGCCCCAGGCCGGGGATCAAGCCTACAACCAAGGTCCATGCCCTTGCCTGGAACTGAACCAGTCACCCTTCAGTCTGCCGGCCAACACTCTAATCACTGAGCCAAACAGACCAGGGCTGAGCCATTTCAAATGGAAGTCATACAGACATATCCAATTTTCTACGAGTAAATTCTAGTTTTTTGGAGGTAATGCTGTACTTTTGTTTTCAAATTTTAAAGATTCTTATTATCAAAGCACACTCAAGCTTCCACTTTCCTTATGTTTTGGACTCCCAACTATGTGAGAAAACTTAGAAGTTAACTTTTGAAAATAATTTTGAAAGAGTAAATTTGGAAATCTAAAAAGAGTTTTACATTTTTCATAAATGTAAAAATGATAAGCTCCACCAGGGTTGGTGTTTACACTCCTTCACAACCGGTAGGCATGAAAGTCAGAACGAGCAATCAGACCGACCGGACACTGGACAGAGTGCTGAGGCAGGCACCTGGCGCCTCCAATATGCTGGGTAGTTTTTGGTTGCTGGATCATGGGGAGCTTGAAGGAGTAATGAGGGAGGCACCCGAGAAGTAGATGGAGGATGTGGAAATCCACTTCTTGGGGCTCAGGGAAGGGGCTCTTTGCCAGTATAGAAGTACTTCAATATATTAACACCTGGCATGCTGGTAGTGGTACATAGAAGCTGAACATCTGTCCCCAGCTCTGAATTCTAATGACAGGGACCATACTCCTTTATTCACTGTGCAATTCCAGGGACCTACCTTAGTTCCTGTCTTATCGTAAGGATGTAATGTGTGTGGAATAAATGAATAAATGGGCAACGAATAAGCATATACATAAGGATATGCCTCATCCAAATGAGAGCGCATGGTGAAAGTGGGAGACATTTTCCTACCAATAAAGCAGGGTTATTTCATAGCGAGAACTCTGAAATGACACTTAGGAAAAACAATTCATTTTACTGTCCTTAGGAAAAAAGCCTGCTGGATAAATGCCAGGTAGTGTCGACACAGTGCCAGGCACCTGTGGGAACCAGTGAAGTCAAGAACAGCAGTGATGATAATCATGGTAATGTCGTTGCAGCTGCTGATTTACTTTTCAGCCAGAGTTAATAAGCAAAGCAGAGGTCCAAAAATTAGCATTCATTTTCTTCTGAAAAATATTTCCCATGCTTCTCTATGAGCAGAAGAGTGAACCAAAGGCAGGCAAACATTCCTTTCAGGTGTTGCTTGCTTTCTACCCGGTTCTCCCCCACTGCTTACTCTCCACCCTCACGGCCCCCCAAGCAAACAACACAATTAATATGCAATTTTGGGAAGCCCTGCAGGGCCCAAGGAAACACACCACCAAAGGAAATTCCCTGAACGTCGCCCGCAGGTCTTGGAGAATCCGCTTTGGTGTGCTCCTTGTCAGCATTCCCCATTCGCCCACAGTCTTCCCGGCCGTCTGGGCAATCATAGCACTTCATTGTCCAGTCCCATCATTACAATATTGTTATCATCTGAGCTGGAGTCTGACACTTTCTCTAAGACCTTTCAAATAACCCCTTTACTAGGCTTCAGTACCAAACCATTCAGGGCAAATCTCTGCTTTGTGCTTGTCAGCCTTAATAGACTGGATGTCACTTGAGCCTGTAAAAAGTGCCTGCTCCTCAGCTGTCAGTCAGTCCTGGTGGTGTCAGCCCGGAGCGTGGCTGGAGCTGGCTGGATTAGAGGGTAGTTACCATAGCTGTCAGATTACTGACAGCCTGACACCCACACTCCCAACTTTCTCTTCCTGTGTTTGGTTTCTGTTGAGCTCTCTGGACCTTTCTTAAGGTGGATCCTCTGTTGGAAACAGATCATTATTTGGCTAGTATATTCAGAAGCTGGGCTGTTTCCTTTCATTCTTATTTGTAGAAAGTTCTCTACTTTGAGCAGCTTTTATGTCTTATCTGAATATTTTTAACTCCATTTCAGCAAAGAGTCATCTCTCTATATCTTCCAAGTTTATGGAAACTCTGTGTGTGTGTGTGTGTGTGTGTGTGTGTGTGTTTCAATTTCATTGTCCTAATTATTGAAAGATCTATAATTCTCACCTGAAATGTTCCCTCTTACTTTTTTCTCATCTACAGTATTTTCATCCTCCTCTTTGACTACACCTTTGCTCTGACACTTTGTGTTAGATATGAAGCTCAGTTTGACTGTGTGTGTGTTTGTAGGCATGTGAACACATATGATGGGGTGTGAGTGTATACAGAACTGTTGAATGTTTGAGATGTATATTCAGACCTAATGAAAGGCAGTCAGCTAACAGCCAAGGTAGGAAGGCAACTCTCCAAACCCTGCCTTAGTTAATATTCACCTTGAATACAGCCAATTAGCGAATAAAGTTTGTCTTTCCCTCGTTCCTTTTTTCCCTCTTTCCATTTTTCATTCATTCCTTTCTTCCTCTTTTACTTCCACATTTGTAAAGGTTTTACTACCTTGCAGTCCCCAAGCTGGACACCAGGCAAACAAAAAGTGAATGTGCCTACACCCTTGCACAAGTTCACAGCTACCTGCTCACATTCCTTGGATATGTTTGAATTTCACGGGCTTTTATTTCTAACCAGGGAGCCAAGGTTAATTAACACTTTCATGTACTTAGGCAATAATCAAGGCTGATTTGCTTTTATTGAAGCAGGCTTTGGGACCAGAAATGCAACTTTTGCACAATCTTAAATTTGCTTACTGTTCTAACCTGCTACAGAATTAAACGTGAGTCGGCATCCTGAGCACAGCTCTAGCTCGCACAGGTCCATGCACACTTGGTGCTGTGTGGCTCTGCGGGAGAAAAAGCACGAGGCTTCAGAAAACCACTCGCACCCTAGGAAAGTCACTTCAACTTGTCGCACCTCAGTTATCTTTTCTCTAAATTAGGGGTAATGATTCTTACTTGCCAACCTTAGAGGTTCTGGTCTATCATCCAAATGTGACTGACCATATGTATGAAAGTACTTTTCATACTGCAAGTAACCACAAGCACACATTTTGATAAGTATTAGCTTATTTAGGCTATTTTATGTATTTTTATTTCCTTGGCCACACATGTTTTGCTTTTTTTTTTTGCATATAACCACAGGGCTGAACAAAAATGCTCTCAATAAAAATAACAGATTACGTATGATTAAACTTATGAACTCACACTCAAGTCGGGAGCCTTTAGTGGTCCTCCCTGGTCCTTACTAGGCTTTTAAAAGTGTGTGGTTTTTAAGACCATTGTTGTTTTTCAATGAGCCTAGCAAAACTGTTCAAATTAAAGTGAGTCAGTATCCACCTACATTGCTAGGAAATTTTGTATTCCTTATAATTCTGAACTTGACCGAATAAAGTTCAAAACAGAAACTGAAAAATGTAGTAAACATATTAGAAAAGGCAGGAGGTGGGAGAGAAGGTACAAAAACTTTACGTTTTCAGTGCCAAAGCCAAAGACATATTTTTCCAGTACTTCCTCACCATTCCAAAAAAAAAAGTGTGTTTTTTTTTAAATAAAAAGACCCTTACATTTCACCCAATTAAATGTTGGAAAACAGCCTTTCAATATTATTTACAAGCATCCAGAAGTTTTAAATTCAACCAACTCTCCCACATTTTCGCTTTGCTCTAACACACATTCTTTATACTGCGTGTTGTTGAGGTTGTCTGCTCAGTGCCACAATAACCATGGGTTCAATTATTCTACAAATTTAGTGAAAAACATCACATCTAACAAACAACAAGTGGGTTGTGAAAATGTTTCATTTGCAAACCAAGGGCTCTGGTCAAATTTTTGCTATACTTCCTGGGCAAGGAATCCACTCTACGTCAGCAACTTAAACACTTTTTCAAACCCAAGTCCTTTCTGAGTCCCACTCATGAACGAAGGCCTACATTTGCAAGGTGACTGTCATAGGTAAGGGTTTCATCTATGGCCCCAGGACTGAGAAAGGTAACTGACTGATGGAGAAGTAGAACCCTTAGCGCAGAATGACACCATGATTAGAATGGGCGGCTTTTAAGAAAAACCTCCATCTTATTTTCTTCATGCTGCCTTTTCTTGCTCTACGACAGCCTGAAATCCAAAGTGGAAAACCCTCAAGACTGTGCCTATGGACAATGCAGGCAGTTCACTAAGCCTAGAGTTCTCCACTACAGACTTTGACACAGGTCTGGGTTCACAAGGATGCGACTCTGTCACTTACTAGTCATGTGACCTTGACCCTCAGTTTCCTTATCTGTAAGAGAGATAAAACTATAAGATTTAAAATGGATTCAATAGGATGATTTCCATATATTTGGTCAAGTAACTAGCATGAAGTAAGTACCTAATGAATGGTGATTATTATTACTACTATTATATCATTATTATAATTAATGCTATTTTCAGTCTCATCCTAACATAGGCTCTGAGTTCCCTAAGACTTTGAAAAAGTTGAGGAAACCTTTAAGATGCTAGTCTTCTTCCTATATAAATCTGGACAATGTTACATTCCTATACATTCATTCATTCTTGGATTTATTTATTAATTTAATAAATATTTAAGGGTATGCTGTGTACTGGGTAGTAGGCAAAGAGTTACAAAGATGAACATCACTTGTCCTCCAGGGGTTCCCAGACATGTAAAGTGGACAGATATGTTAACATCTACAGGAATATAATTAGAGATCTAACAGAAATATGAAAATGTGATGCTGGGAGTAGTTAGAAAGTAGCATTTTCTTCTGCTAGAAATGTCAGAAAAGGCTTCTTAGAAAAAAGGCCTTTGAGGTGAATTGGAATTACTGGTGGGCAGAACAGGGAAGGACATTTATGCACATGCAGAAGCTGATAACCAGACTTGTGACCAGAGTGGGGCAGTGGGGCACAGTGGTCCAGAAAGGAAGGATGGAGTCCACTTGAGAGAGGCTTGTACACCAAACTTGCCTCAAAATTTGGGAATCTGTTGAGATTTTGAAGAAGGGAATGACAGGATCAGATTTGCCTTCTAGTCAGATCATCCTTAAGGCAGGGTGAAGGGTGTACCTGTCCAGAATTAGCCCAGCAGGGAGATAAGAAAGGCCAAAGACAGGAAAAATGGAGCAGAGGGAATGAAATCCCACGGTAGGAGGGAGGAGGACACAATTGGCTTCCCAAGAGCCAGGCTTTGGGAGCGAAGGGAAGCAGGGTCACAGTGCTTTCAGAGTTCTCATTCAGAAACCACTGAGATGGCAAATACAAGGGAGAACCTGGTTTGGAGGGAGAACCTAAGGGTGCGAAGGGGCGGGGACAGGAGAGATGAGTTCATAGTTTGAGGCAGGTTCAATAGGAGATGTCCACAGACTATTTAGTGAATATGTTTGATAAACATGTGGAGCTTAGGTGAGAGCTCTGGAAGAAAACCGGGGCGTTTCTGGAATGGGCTTGTGTAGGAGATGGCAGCTGAGAAGGGCACTAGATAAGGACTGGGGATGGACCTCCAATGTTAGGGACAACACAAGGAAGGAGGGCCTGGGCGCAGCCAAAGAAGGAGTGGAGAAGCCACGGGAGGGTGTTTGAAGATGGTGGGAGGGACATCAGTTTTTATTTCTGAGAGAAGTATAGGAAGCTGAGGGTCTTCCAGAGTGGAAGATGACTAGCAACCCCATCATTTCTGAGTAATAGCAAGATGCTAGGTGTGTGTGTGTGTGTGGGGGGGGGGTGGTCAGAGAACAGAGGAGGGTTTTATAAACGTGTGGGGGTGGAGTGAGGAGGACTAGCTGGGAGTGAGAAGCGGAGGATTACAGAGTTATGGGATTCCTGCTTTAGGGTTAAAGTCACACCTCTGCGCCATGCTTTATTTTTCTTACCAAGTCCTTGATTGTGACTTGTAAATCTTTAAGCCTGTTCCTTTAACCCTCTTAGACACTCAGTTCAAAAACACATAAATGAATGGAAAGAATTAGCATTTGTCATCTCTGAGAATCCCAGGTGGCTCAAAAAGTCCTGAGTAGCTTCAGTTACATATTGTTGTTTTGAAACCTCTCCTTTCAGAGTGATTGCATCACTGCCTCCTGGAAAGCCGACAGGTATGATACTCCCCGTGCCAAACCCTGCCTTCCTCGCAGCAGGCGGGAGTGACCAGCTGCCTGGAAAGGGCAGCCGAGCAGCCCAGGCACCAGAGACCCGGTGTCTTTGAACAGCATCCAGTGCCTCCTTCCCCAAACCACACCAGCAGCGGCCTGGGCTGAGCAGCAAGAGAGAGAGACATATGTGAAATCTGATGACAATCATCTCTGATTAGACTGTCACTACACATCGCACCGGCATGCCAGGGCCACAGCTAATTAGCTAGGTGAGGCCGGCATGCTGTTTACTGGAACTGTACAGGCAAGGGGTAGCCTTTCCAATGCAGAGGAGTCATTGCAGAACTGCCCGCCGGAACCCTTCATCCAACAGGGTCAGGACAGAGCGGCTGCGTCCTCACTGCACTCAAACCAGGAAACGGGAATGTCTTTGTGCCGAGAGCCACTTTTAGTCCATGTTCCCATCTTTTGTAAGCTGTCACTTCAAGAGATAGTAGTAGAATACATTGCTGTATAGAATCTGATATTATTCTAACTGGGTTTGTACTTTTAAATGAACATCTCTTGATTTTTTTTTTAGAAGCTCTTGGGCTCTGTCAGGGAATTGGCTAAGTCTAAGAAATGGAGCTAAGAATGGCCTTCTCATTTGAGCTAAAAGGATGAAAGGAGCAGACATAAAAACTAGAAGCTTAATCAGCATTAAGGACACAAGCTCTATCTTATCTCATTGATGTTTGATAGATTTGATCTATTGTTCATAAATATAATGTCTTTAAAGATACATTTCCATTTTTTTATTTTTATGCTATGGCACTAGTCTAGTTGGCATTACTTTCAAAATATTTTTCTAAGCTTTTATCAACATGAGGGAAAATTTCCATATAAGTTCTCATTCATCCACTAGTAGGGTTTCTCTGATAACTTCAAGACATGGTAGGCTATTTTGTAGCTTCCTTTCCTTTTAGAAACAAATGCCTCTAACTCATGACAAATGAATTGACAACGTGTGTGTGTGTGTGTGTGTGTGTGTGTGTGTGTGGTGGGGGGTGATGCTGATCCACCTCTTAGAATTATTGTTTGAGCATGACTTCAAAATATTTTTCTATCTTGTGTAAAACTGGGAAAATGGAATATTTTGCAGTTAATGAAAATCAGCAATATCATTCTTTGGATTACTTGTCAGAAGCCTGAACCCCTATAAATGGACTCATTTTTTCATATGGCAAATCTACCACCTACTCTTAACAGTCTCAATTTTAGGTCAAAATAAGACCAGTGTTTTGCTGAATTCCTACTCTTCTTCTATTAGTTGAAACCAGTTTGTTCCTAACTTTCAGAAAATAGAATTTCAGAATAATTCTAAAGTCTGCATGTTGTTATATAAGTGGATGGGTTTTCATGGGATCTAAACACTTGAACTTTGATAAATATTTCTATTCATTTTCCAATGAAAACTATGGATTACACATTTTGAAAATATATGCAGAGTCCTTAGCCCCACAGCATAAGATGCAATCTATTAGGAATATAAATATTTTCAATAAAGTCTATTAATGGATGTGGTATTTAATTTTGGCGCTGTTTAAAATTCATTTATTTACATTTATCATCAAAGCACAATTCAGAATGGTTTAAGTAAATCTCCATATGTAGAAGAAATTTTAAAAGTGCCTTAGGCACGTTCATTCATTTTGTTTACATCCATCACTTAAAACAAGCAAACTTTTTCTCTTAATGAAAGTGTGTGTGTGTGTGTGTGTTTGTGTGTGTGTTTTAACTTTAAACAAAATTCCCTCTCCAGGTGGAAAGTTGATTACTAATCTTTGGTCTGGAGGTAAATTTTACAGCTGTTTTAAACCCATGAAAGTGGGTCTTATATTAGAAGTGCTGACACAACCTTATCCACAATGTTATCGACGTGGACTATACCGCTGTAATAAGCAGTTATTATGTATGTGTAAAAATAATGAGAGGCCATGTCTGAAGAGAGTTAATGTAAAATGCTAAGCAATTATAGTTGGTTACACAGTATAGGTTAATATTCCTTCATATAGCTGCACTTTTTTCTTCTTTTGTCCTCCAGAACTCCTAATGAAAATTTTGAGACCTGACTGTAATGATAAGCAGCCATTCACACGTCCTTTGTGTCAAGGCCGTTGCATTAATGCTTGCCTTCATATAACATTTTGCATAGCCTAAAGCATCTATTAAAATCCTTTGTAAAATTCATGAAACAAAAGTGGTGGGTTGAGTCTAGGGGGAGAGAAAGTAAGCTGCTTATTAGCAAAAAGTCAAAAACACAGGGCCAATTACAGATCTGAGCAAGCAGGGCTAAGGACCAGCGTGGGGAGTAATTCTTTCTTCAGCCCAATGGGCTCAAGTGAGGGGCAGGTTGGGTGAAAATATAGCAACAGTCGGAGCAGTAATTAAAGGGAGATGTTTGCTGTTAGAAACAGCTCTATAACAACGGAAAGCAATGCTCAACTAACACTATTGTCTGGACTCACAAAGATGCTAAATTGGAAGGATTTCGGCTTGCTCCCTAAAGAGGAGGCCGGGGGTAGTGAAGAGGAGCAGGGCTCAGGAGACATGCAAAGAATCTGTTTGGTATTTCAAATGTCATAAATTAGATTTTTTAAAAAGAGAAAGAGAGGGCACCTTCCTACTGACCTAGCAATGTAAAACTGAATAAACCACAATAAGATTGCCCTTTTTCTGTTATAAACTTGGCATTAAGCCTGTCATGTTCAATGACAGCCTACTAGGCCTCATGCTTTACCCTTTGGAATTTGAAAGATTGGCAGGTGTCATGATTTCCTTAACATAAAAGACCTTGCAGATGATGTTCACCATGCAGATTTATACTTCCGTAACTCCACTTTCTGCGCTGCAGAATCACTGGGTGCGCTTCCCATGCAGGCTGGTGGTGCGGGGCTGCCCAGAAGAATATCTGGCTCGAGGACAGTGTCCACTGCCAAAGGAGCTGGTGGTGGAGGCCTTCGCTATGATTTGCCTTAGCAGTCTAACCATGCCCGGTTTACAATCATGAGCTGCTTTGTAGAAAGCGGCTCTCTCAGAGCATTGTTCCTTTTCTTTGCAATGCTGAAGGCAACCCGAATGGCTCTCATGGACTTAAGGCTAGGAATAGGATTCCATTTAAACAATAATCCCCTCTCTTTGCAACCACCCACCCCAACCAGATCCTTCCAATAACTCCAAGAGAAAAAAAAATCGACATAGAAGGGAAACACAAACCTCTATTGTTGGCTGAGTTCCATTCTAACTGGCATCACCTAAGGACACCTGTTTATCACTCAGTGTTACTCTAAAATAAACAAATGTGTCTTTTCAGAAGAAACAGTGGTCAGAATGAGAATCTGACTTTTTTCCCAACTTCAAGTAAAGAGAACGAGTAGTTGGCTAGGTACTAACCATTTGACAAAATAGTTTCACATGAGAAATTCAATAAATCTGTCCCCATATACTTTAAATGTTTTACTGTAGAAAAAAATTTAAATATACAAAAGTAGACAAAGTAATATAATAACTCATGGCCAATCTGGTTTCATCTATATTCCTGCTCACTCCCCACCTTGTACTGTTTTGAAGCCAATGCTAGGCATCATATTTTTATACTTGTATACATTTCAGGAGGTATCTCTAAAAGATAAAAATGCTGTGGAAATATTTTGAAGTTCAAACCCTTTAAGACTTATATGGGCATTTATCCCATGATGTGTATTTCTCAAAATAATACCGTTCGACCACATGTTGAAAAGATAAAGAACAATTTAAGAGCATAGCCAGTCTCTGGTTTGTTTCAAAGGAGTGTTTTTCTCACTTATTTCAGGGATTTAGGAGGCTGACGTTTTCTTCTATGAGCTGTTGTCTTATTATTTGTAAAGGATCACTTTTGGCATTTAAATATAATTACATATTTCAAGGTATTGCCTTTGTAGAAATTGGTTCCATAAAAGTTTGACTCCGCAGTATGTATTGTTGGCTGATGCAACCTCTACATCAAGTAAAGGAAGAAAAGAGATGGCCAGGCAAGCAATGCAAGACCTATGAAACCCCTCATCCCCTCTCACTGGCCTCCAAACTTTGTTGGACATCTTACTGGGATTATGCTATTCAACAGCCTTTTATGTTGGTAAATGTTGCATTAAAAGGTACAGTTTTTTGTAAGAATGGCAAAAGTTATGCCCTACCACTGTTGTTTCCTTTATTGTCCCAAAAGATAAATCTGCTACTCAGATGTAAACCTCGACATACTCCCTACTCATCAGTAGGACTACCCAAGCCTTGCAAAGAGAAATACTCAATTTATGAATAAGTCATAAACATACAAAAGTGAATTGTTAAGTATTTTTAAAAACTTCTACATAGATACCTTTTTATTTAAAGAAAACATTTCTCCTTCAGTTCCTTTTCTTTATATTCTCAGTAATTTCCCCCCAAAATACAATTTTAAAATGGCAACATTCGATCTCTGATTTCCTTTAAAAAACCAGAGAGGGTAGACTTGGTTATTTGATTTGGCAAGATTATGTCATTTTAAGGGGATGAAAGATACTGACCTTTTAAAAAGTTCTGTTATAATGTTCAAAAGAATATCTGTAACATAAATTTTAGTCATAAATAATATTAAAATGAACACCCATGAATTTACCACCCAATTAAAAAACTACATTACCATCAAAACCTTTGCCACCTCCTATGTGCCATACCCCACCTCCTGAAATAATTTCTATCCTGAACTTTGTATTTATATCATTTCATAGATTTTTTTAAAGTATAATTTTGCTATATATGTATATGTTACCACAACTGTTTAGCTTTGCTTATTTGGGGGCTGTGTAAAATGTTATAATATATTAGGTAGTCTTTTGAAACTTTTTTTCTCACTCAACATTTTACCTCTAAGATTCATTTATTATGTGCTTGCTGTATGTATTCATATTCCCCTCCTGCATAATACTCCATTGTGTGAATATAACACAATTACTTATTCATTCCCCTGGCAGTGGGCACTGAGTGGTTTCAAATGTTTTTGTCTGTTGTTATTACAAATAATGCTGCTATAAACATTCTTGTCTTTGTCTCCTGGTATACATATACAAGAATTTCTCCTAATATTTTTTCCTTCTAAAAAAAATGGCTGCGGGGGAGGGGTGTACTGCTTCTCTTTCTGCTAGTAAGGCCTTTTTAAGTCCCACTGATTAAACTAATAAATTTCAAGTTTAAATTTATATGGTTCTCAAATTATAGGTTTTATGTAGGTGGGACAATGGGATGATGACTGGACAGCAGGGAAATTTGCATGGATTGAATTACAAAGTCCTTCAGCTGGAAGGATGAACCAAGATAGATATGTCAGAAGTCTCTGAACAAAAGGACCCAAAAACCCACTCAAGGCAACCTTGCTAATAGTGGCTTAGTTCCATTTGCAGAAAGTGTTTGGGTTAATAGGAAGAGAGCATGATAGGAAATGAAGTCATTTCAAGCCAAATGAACATGGGACCTTCATTTAGTCTCTTTTTTCCCCCTAAGAAAACATCATAGTCCAAACAAAAAAAAATGAAAAAAACCACACATGGCTTCTATCTCTGGAATATTAAATGAAAATGCATGTTTGGCAAAATATCTCAGAATTTTTTCAACTATTATCTCCCTATAGTTTCACTAACATGTTAACCTACTTAGAGCAATTAGTGCTTCATTAGTAAAGCTAACTAACTGTTGCCGGGCCCTGTAATGATTTGCCAGGCTTTCCAGATACAAGTGCATAATCAATGTTTTCCAATTACTTCTATAGTGCAACCACTATTTCAAATAAACTAGATAATAATACAAACCCATTACTGGAGCTGAAGTAGCAGAGGCATTTAATTGCAAGGCAGTTCTTCTCAGCTTTAAAAATTTTTCACACTAATGAAGTGTCATACAAAAAAGTTGTATTGATTTTTCCACCACATGGCTTCAACCACAAATATGTAATTATCCCTTTTATATCTAGCTGGGGGATTAAAATAATCTATAGTATATAGCCTTTACTTATCCCTGATGGGTTTAGTAGTACTTTTACCCTTTTCAAAATATGCAGCCCTTTGATGAATGAACTTTAGGCAAAATGTTGCTTTATCTGTTTCAAATCCTTGCTTTTTAAAGTCAGTTTGTGTGCAGGCATTAAAGTCTGAAATCTCAAGCTTCCAAAACCTCTTAAAGAACACATTCTGATACAATTTAATTTACTGAGAGCACCACAGATATTTTTCTCCCCTAAAGAAATCAACATGAGTATTCAGTATTGCACATTAGCAGTACCCACATTTGCATTTCACTATAGTTCCATTTTTATTTATAGCTAACATTTTATTAACCAAGTTATATTTTTACACAAATAAAGTGACCTTGGCATTAATTGAAGCCAATTCTTTCCCAGGTCTCCAGGAAAAAAAAAGTAGGAATAATCCACTGGCATAAAATTTCTTATTTTCTTATTACAGTTTGGTCAATAAAGGAGAAAAATAAAGTATTTTATTTACAAAAAAGGAAAGTCATTATAAGTATAAAATGAATTTTGCAGAGATCAAAAATTAATGCTGGGAGCAAAAGGCTTTTTAAAAATTAGCCTGTCTTTCTTGATCTTTTTACACATAAATTGGTTCCTTTCAACATTTTTGCTGAGAATTCTTTTGGTTATACGTTAACATTATTTCAATTATGATCGCTGTAAAAACATATTCAAAAGGGTAAAAATACAGCTTAAATATCTACAAGACCTTGTTCTTAACACTCATATGTCAAAAACTGTATCTCCTGTAGTCTCAGTAACATGTTAACCCATTTACCACCCTGAGTTTTCCCAGATGCAAGGTTTTTCACGATTTCCTGCCTTTCTGTGCTTTGTGGTTTAAGGAAATATTCACAGTCAAATTAATACACTATATTTCAGAGTCTAAAAATTCTGTCAAGGTGACTGCGGATATTAAAAAATGTTATAAGTCAACACTGGAAAATCTTGATGCAAAAATTTAGTGGCCTCGAGATATAAACTTAATTTTTTGTGTGACATTTTAAAACTAGGTATTTGTAAGTATTAACTTACTTTTTTTTTCCAAACAGAGCATTTATGGACAAAGAATTGAAAAAAAAGAGAACTGTTTCATAACAAGAAGAGCAGGCTAAAAATAAAAACACCAAAAGTTACTATGTAACTTTAATGTTTTCAAAAATATTTTTATAAAAAAAACTTTTAAATCTATCATTTTATGTATTATGCTATACTACCAAATGTGACAGAAGCAAAATTTAAAACAAATGTATTTTTAAAGTAAATAAAACCAATGAACTTAAAGGCTAGTTATGTACAATATTTGGATCTGACATCCATGCAAAATATCCTTCATGGTAGAGATATTTGCAGATGAATAATAAAAGGTAAATAAAAAATGGATAAAGTAGGGCAGCTTGGATCTGAAAGAAAGCTGCAGTTTATTTTTAAATTAATTCACATACAAAATGTCTTAATATTGATTTCTTTAAAAAAGATGCCCTTGAGATTTATTTCACATGATTCTTCCTACACATAGGATTAGTTTCTCTTGCCTCTGTGGCTTGCTTTTCTTATATTTTAAAAAATTGATCTAATTGTGTTCAGGGATCCAGAGAAGCAATGGTCCTGCCCATGCTAAAACTGGCTAGGGGTTGAAATCCTCTTAATGTAATAGACATTATTAGTTTCAACTCTTGTTTCCACATGCTATATACAGTATACGAGCTGCCTTATGTAGTGGTAAAGTACAAGTGAGAAATATGACTGTATTAAAAACAGATTATCATCAAGAATTGTGAGAAAGATAAAAAGCGGAATTTCTGTCAAGAGGGAAGAATAAGATGAGCTTCACACTGTGGATTTCAACTCTCAAGTCCGTATGTGACTGGTAGTGGTGTATATTTCCAAGACACTAAACGCCATTATTTTGACTGTTGACATGAAGCGATCAGAGTCATATTTATTGATGAAACTCTCAGCTCCCACCCAGATGCACTGAGTGTGCATCATACAGTTGTCAGCAGAGCCGGGGGCACCACAACGGTGAGCACTTGTGACATTTCCCTTTCATAATTTATGAAAACAAAAGATCTTGAAGTTTGTAGGACACCAGAGTAATTTTAAAACAGTCTCCAGAAAGGCTATAGTGTGGTCTGTAAAATAAGTACTTTTCTGGCTTATGGTTTTTAAAAGAATCAATTGCAAACCAAATTAGAACCATAAACATGGCAGTTATTTCAAGGATTTTAATCCTGACGTGAGGGTTATAAGTACAACCAGCTATTTGGGAGGTAATTACCATAATACTAGAACAGGATGTGCGATGGTCTCACCCACACGTGATTTCACAGGTGTTTTTATTAGTTAAAGGCACCCCAAAGCCACAATGATTTCACTTCCTTAAGGTAATATTTTGCATCTTTGCTATTGTTTGGTAGCTAGAAGGTACAGTATTATTTAAAACTAAAAACACTGAGCAAAGAACAAAAGTATTTGTGTCTCCAGTGTCAACCATTAGATTTGATTGAACCAGTAAGTCAGTAATGACCTTAAACTGTAATTTAGGGGGAATATTTATCAATAAGAATTACTTCTGGATGAAGAGTAGTGAATTGTACATCATTTTGGGATTTTTCATGTATATGTAAAAAGGTAGAATAAATAGGATATGTGACATATGTGAATACATACATTTTGGAATTGAGTGATCTTTGTATTCACATTGTTTAATTATGAACTTAACCAAGAAAAATATCTTACAGGGATTCTAATCAATTGCTTGGATGTATTTGTTTCTCTTTGTTTCGTGGTGGGGAGATGGAGGAGGAAGGGAATAAAGAAGGGGGAGAAAGCATCACTGGACAAACCCCATGATTAGACATAAATGAGAAAGAAGTATGATTTTCATGTCCTCATTCAATTTTGTCCAGGGTACTAATGGACCTACCTATGAAATAGAACGTGGATTGTAATTATACAATGACAAAATCACATCAAATAGGAATATACTATTCACATAAAACCATTTCAATATTGAAATTGATTTTATCTTAGTATCTCTTTGTCATCTATTCCAAATAAGAAGTGATTTATGTTTCGACTTTACCCACAAGGAAGCTATGGTACACATGCAGTAAACACCTCTGAAACTAATTTGCGACCAGAAGAATTTCCAGAAATGACTTTGAAGTAATTAAGGACATGTGTATTTATATATTTTAGACCAGGATACCTTCCCCAGGAAAGGCCTCAAGCCCTATGAAAGGGGAGAGGGAAGGAGAAAATATTATCTTGCACTGCATATGTGGAAACTGGCACTGGGGTCTCAACTTGAGGGAAACAGGTCTTCCCAGCAGCTGACGGGTAACCCAGAAAACACTGGGTGACCCTCCCTGGGCGCAGGATCAGAAAGAATGCCCAGAACACCTCTCCTTTCTCTACTGGCATCCCAGATAGGATGGCCCCTACTTCAAGCCCCAAACTACAGTTTTTACCTCATCCCCCCAACACTCACCTGGATGAAGGTACAGCAACAGAGAAGTGCCTTTTGGATCCAAGTGTGAGCAACTCTGGTCCTCACACCTGAGACACAACTCCATCAGGGGCCACCGATCCCTCTATGACTCCTCCCAAACTCCTGCTGCAATTCAGTATTTATGGGGGATTGACTACCTATTGCAGATAAAACTGAGAGTGAGAACATTTACTAGTAAAGCAGGGACGTTTCTGACCTGAGGACATGGACCTCCAGAGGTGGTCTCTTATTCACCCACATCCATAGCTTACATCAGCTTCTTTACCTGCAAAAACAAGCCTCAGACAATGCTTTATAAAGCACTGACCACAGTAGCTGGCATGTAGAAAGCCCTCAGTGAGTGGTAGCTACTAGTATCCTTGTTCAGTGCACAAACTATTAACTCCCCTGGGAGTGTGTGTGTGCGCGCGCGCGCACATGCCTGTCATACTTTCTCCTGGATCTACAGTCTGTGTATCTATTCTCCAAAAGAGAGAACTGGGTTTAAAAGTGGAAGGGAGAGAGAGAGAGAGAGAGAGAGAGAGAGAGAGAGAGAGAGAGAGAGAGAGAGAGAGAGAGAGAACGGAGGATGGGAGGTAAGAAATAAAGGGGGAAATGGCCCTCCTCCATGAAGCGGGCATCCTGGCAACCCTGCCCCTCCACACCCTCCGACCGTGGCACCTGCTGATAGGTTGGTGAGATCCATCCAGTTATGCTGTCAGTTCGTTTTCCAGGCCCCCTCCCTCCCCCTTATTTGTATCTCACAGCGAAGAAGCCAGAGGAGCATTGCTGCACGGGGTTTGAAATGAAGCCTGTCAGACAGCATCAGAGCTGAAAATTACAGCTGATTAAAGGAATAAAAAAACCTCTAGGATCATTTGGTATTCTCAAAACTGACAAGCTAAGGTGCTACCCCTTTAAATGTCTGCTGGGTCTCGGAGCTCGGAGATGGAGCTTTGCCTGGAACCATGTTTATAACCCTGAGAAACAGAAAGGGGTGAACTCGCCACCTTTTATGAAGCTTTAAAAGCTTTGTTTTCCCCCTCGCCGGTGTTTTCTAATCTTAAACACAAAAGCACCAGGAAACTTGCTTGTGAGCATAAACAGCACATTTTTCCTAACAAAAGTCAAGCTCCCACAAAGCCTGGGAAGCGGGAGGATGGCGAACAGGAACATTTCCAGGGGGTTAAGGACAGCTTCAAAGGCCGGTCCCCTTCCCGAGGCGCGAGGAAACGGCTCCTCCGCAGCGACAATAAAACGCGGCGGGCACTGAGGACGGGGGCGCGCTGATTGACGCCCTGCACAGCCGCCGGCACAGCCACAGCCACTAAACCCGGGACGGTGCAGGCTCAGCCATCGCACAAGACGACCCCTGTTAGGCCTCCAATCTTCCCACCACTGACTGTGCTTCTGTTCGCTGTGCTTTATGGGCGCGCGCGTTTCTATGTTTTAATGGATGCTGAAACAGTTATAACTGTTCAAGGTCGATGCAGAAAGGCTCGCATACAAACGGGAACTGCGCACGTTGCCACAGGGATGGGTGAAGCCTAGCAGGGGGCGCGCACATCGCAAGCATGCGTGTCGGTGCCATGTCAGGAGGCATGGACCGAATGGCTGCCTAGAAGAGATGGGCCAGCGAATGTGGAAGGTGTCATAAGATCAACTTGTGTGCAAGGCCAGAGTGGTGGGGGAGGTGCCCCGGGCCTGGCCTGGAGATGGGGAGTGAGGGTGGGGGACTTTACTCCTATACTGGCCCTTTCTACCTGGGAATTCCCACCCACCCCACTTCATCACAAGTTACCCTACTGTTTCCTCTCCCCCCACACATGGCACTTGTCTTGTCCTCTGGGTCCTGCCAGAGCCCAGAGTAGCTACTAATCTCAAAGACGTGGAAATTGACTTAATAATCTACTCTGAGTCTCCTAGAGTCTGGTACATGTTTGGTAATGAGTAGATTTATCATTAAAAGATGAGGACCTTCACTGCAATTTTTTTTTCAACATCAGATAGCTCAAAAGGCTATCTCTGGTTAACCCTCAACCCATATTCCAGAATGTAGGACCTCAGTTGTCACACGGTAAGTCTCTCAGAGGAAATCAACCAATCCAGTGAGTTAACTAACTGGGTTGTTTGGAACCGGAAGAAGACAATGGGTCGAATAGGAGAAAGAAGAGCAGCCCTGTTTAATATGACAGCCCTGTTGCTTTACAGAAGACAGAATAAAGTACTACTGCTGACAATGCTTTGGAAAATGCCAAATGCCATACAAATGTATGGCATTATTTCTATTATGCAATAGAAACGCTCCATAAAATTTTTCACCTGGTGTCTGAATCTCTCTCATAGCTTCAGGCATTGTTATCTTTAAAACCTGATATTCCAACCAAATAAATACATGAACATTTAACAATCTTCTTGGTGTCTCTAAACATTGTTTTTCACCCACAGATTTCTTTCTAAAAACTCGCATATCCTCTGGCTATCCTCCTTCTATGATTAGTCATGAACTTCAAGGCAATGTCTACACCACGTCAACTGTTTATTTGAAAAGCAAGAAGTAAAGATTTTTGTCAATGTCACAGGAAACAATGAGCTTGACTGATATGGCCACTAAAGTAATAATTCAGTGAATGAACTGGTCCAAAGACTGGTCCTTTGATTGAAAATAGAAATGTGTGACCGCTGAGAGGTAGCCTGAGATTACAGAAATGCGCATGCCCTCAAGAGGATTCTAGTCTAGTTGCAAAGAGGGACAAAGGGGAAATTCAACATCTCTTTTAGGTGTACAAGATGGGCCTTCTGCTGGATTGCTTTTTTTGGGGGGGTGGGGGGTGGGAGTTGCTTTTTGTTTTTACTACGAACCACCTTCAGAAGGATACATTTGTTTCAGTGCTTATGATAATTATTGGTGGTATACCTAAATCCTCGAACTTTTACTTGTTGCACTGGAAGATACATTGGGATTGAGGACAATAATTTATGCCCAGCTTTCTTCCTCTTTTGACTTTAGTTTTGATATCACATCATGATTCAAAGCTTGGTGCACCATAAATTTTCTCCAAATGTGTAGTAATTCCTAGGTGCAGTCCAAAGTTATGATTCATTTATACTGGAGTGACAGCATAATACCTAGGTGTCAGAATCCATTAAAACTGTTCAATGTCTTCTGTTTATTTTTAGAACCAATTGAGACTTAACTGATGGTGAAAAATATACAGTCAAGTGTGTTTACTTCACCTTTACAAAGAATCCGTTATAGTCCCAATTAATTTGTTATTCCTGTCACAACAGGTACTGGATACTTCAAAACTGTCATTACTGTTTCTGCCTTTCTTTCGAAGGCTTCTGTTTACTTTTAACCCATTCAGAGGTATCTCCCTATTGTAGGCTATAAATTTCTGAGAGAGAGAGAAAGATAGAAGTATATAACTTGGTACAGATTCTTTACTAGAGATCTTTTTTTTTTTTACTGTCAAAATGAGGCATTCTCCTTTATACTAACTTCAAAGATTCTCTCTCATATATGGAGACCCTGGTATGCTAGACCAGATAGAAAACTATGAAATTTGAAATGTTCTAAATGTGATAGTCATTGCCATTGAGGTATTTTTTCTGCTAAGTATTGTCATTTATTATTGACCAGAGGCCTGATGCATGAAAATTAGTGCAAGAGTAGGCCTTCCTTCCCCCGGCTGCTGGCACCAGCTTTCCTCCGGCACCTGGGACCTGGCTGGCTCCCCTCTGGCCCTGGCTTCATCAGGAAGGACATCCAAAATGACATCTGGAAGACGTCCGGTCTAATTAGCATATTACCCTTTTATTATTATAGATTTCTGTACACTTCATATATATAGTTTCTAGTGGGAAAGCCTGCAGTGCATGGAGAGGAGTGACTGTTAGCTCTTTCAGGAAAAAATCAAGCCCTGTTAACTATTCTTTGAAGGGATTAATTCACATTTGTAAGCAATTATTTTTTGTAATCTGAAAATAAAAAGCATACAAAATGTTTCACAATAAGCATGAGAATTATCAGAAGTAGTATGTACAAGGCAATTTTCATCACAAAAATTCCCATGTGTATTCAAGCCAAACACGACAAAACAAAAGCCCTTTAGACATAGGTGTGTGAGACAACCACCTACCTCTCCCCTGTTACTGCTCCAGGAAGTTGATAGTGTACTGATATTACCAAACTGTGATGACCAGAATTTGCTATGATTACTCCTTGGCATGGAGTGCACCTGGTGGTAAAGGATACTGTGAGGCTCATGAGAGGGTGACAGGAATGAGACTGAGTCACCTATTTAGGCAAGACACTGTGCACCTCAAGTTCAGTTGACAACTTAAAAAAATACATTTTTATTTATCTCAGAGAGGAAGGGAGAAGGAGAGGGAGCTAGAAACATCAATGATGAGAGAGAATCATTGACCGGCTGCCTCCTGCAGGCCCCACACTGGGGATCAAGCTTGCAACCCAGGCATGTGCCATGACTGGGAATCAAACCATGACCTTGTAGTTCATAGGTCGACGCTCAACCATTGAGCCACACAACTTGTTCATTAATGAGAATTTGCTTATAACCCACTTCTTTTCTCAAAGGATTGTAGATAACATGTCATAAGCTTAAAAAACTTTAAGGAACTAAAGGAAAGGGGGGACACTGGGGTGGCGGACACCAGAGTTAACTCTAACATTTGTTACAGTTGAATGCAAAATTTGGTTCTGAACTTCCTTAACCAAGGCAAAAAGAGAGTTCATTTACCTTTTAAGAAAGGATATGTCATGGTAACTCTTCCAGCGAGCCAAAATACTTTGAAGTAAAGTTCTGAAGCTACTAGTACTCCCTGTATAAGGAAATCTGTAGGGCTGCTTTTCACTGACATGTGATAAAAAATCTGTCCTCTGTAAAGTTTCTTTTAAAAATTTGGAATTTTTATCTCAACCAAACTGAGGAATTATGAGAACCATTAACTCCAAATCTAGAAAAGTAGAGGAGAGCATGTCCTTGGAAGCAGCTGAAGAAATATGGGAGGTGAGGAATGGGGAAGCTGGTGAGGATAGACTCAGGGTGTTGATAGGATTGGGGAGGACTATGGTTGTTGATCTCTCCCCACCTGGCTTATTCCTTGGAACAGCAATGGAACTAAGAAGAGTCTGAAAAAAATACATAAATGAGTCTCAAGTATAATAGTATGGAAACTATTCAATAATACAGCAATTATAGTGAATTCACATTGGCAATTGAAAAGCTCTACACGTGAACAGCAATCTGATAGTCTAATTTCTGATGATGAAAAATATCTAGAGTATCATAAACTAGTAGGAAAAAATTCCTTAATGTTTTCCAAAAGTTATATTTACATATAATCAGATGATGGGGAACAAGTCCAGTTTTTATTTTCTGGTATGACTACCACTGGATTTACTTCCTAAATGTAAATCATAAATACCAAGACTCCAGCTTCTCCAGCTTCTCCATCTCCACTCTTGGCTCTTGGGTTCAGGCTCCTAAAATCTCTGGCAAAATCTATAGCCCTGGTCCCCTGTCTGCAGTCTGCTGGTTCAACTCTTTGGCTTCCCTGTTATTATCCTTCGGAAGCAGCAGCAGCTTCTTTCAGAAAGGTAGAGAAAGCTCCGCACACGTTGGGATTTGGCCCTTTCCCAAATAAGACTTTCAATGCTATCTTGTCATTCACAGCTCCCCAAACTGCCCCCTTCAGCCCAGCCATTCTGGACCACATGGAGGATGGCCTCTAGTATCACCCACCATTCCTCCTTGCACATGCCCAGAAAGGCCTTCCTGCAGGGCCAATGGGCAACTGGCATCCATTCTTTAAGACTTCAGCTGATCACCACCTCTTCTCTGATGGCCTCTGTGATCTGTAATTCCTTCCATCTCTTTCTGAGCTCCTAAATACAACTTTTTATAGCACTCATTACTTTGTACTGTAATTATTTATAAATATGCCTGGCTCTCCTACTTAAACTCTTTGAAAACAGAGAAAGGTCTGAGTGCCTGAAATAAGTGTAGGTTCTCAAAAATGCTCGTTTAATATATAAATGAAGTAGAATTAACCTAAGGGTATTATAAACAAACTAGAGGCCCGGTGCATGAAATTCATGCACGAGTGTGGTCCCTAGGCCTGGCCAGTGATCAAAGCGCGAGTATCTGGTGTGGAAGGGCAGGTCCCAGTTGACCTCTGGGTCCTGGGCAGCACCTGAGCACCTGGGCCCTCGAGGCCCCCACATACCCCCCTCCACCTGAGTCACAGTGCCCAAGTCCCCATGTGGAGATGCAGTGAGCACAGCTGGAAGCTGCAGGCCAGGGAACAGCGTGGGCCTCTGGGCCACCCAGCAGTGCCACAGGGAAGCCAGGCGGGCAGTGCACTCTCTCCCGGCCGGCCTCACAAACTGGCTCCTGCACGAACCCATGGGGAGCCCGACCAGCCCACGCGGTCCCGGCTGCTGCTGCCCGCTTACCTGGAAGAGGCTGTGTGGGTGCGGGGTGGGCTCCTTGTGGGCACCTGGCACCTTCCCTAGTGCGAGAGCCCTGGCATTCTGGGGATGGGTAGCAGGGGGAGTGAGAGCGAGCTCGGGGAACGCCCCACATTCTCACCGCACGTCCGTCACTGTCATCCCCGTCCCCAGGTAGCCTGCAAGAGGTCGCAGCATGCCGCCCACACCCACCATGTTCTGCCCCGCCCCCTGGTGGTCAGTGTATGTCATAGAGAGTGGTTGAACTGGTCTCCTGGTCAAATGACTGCCCAAGGAGACAATTTGCGTATTAGGCTTTTATTATATAGGATGTGAGATTGTACATTTGAATTCAGCTTCTTGTTCAGTGTGAAGAGAAGGGATATAAGTACCAAATATTTCCAATATAGCTCTCCTAATCATGGGTGTCAGAGCTCATTAGCTGTTTACAGTTCCCAAGGAACCTGACATAAACAAGAGGACTAATGATAAAAGGATCAGGGAACGTAATACCAGTGCTTCTGTCTGTCATTTCTTGGTATACCTGATATTTCAGAGATTACTTACAGCTATGAGACCTTGGGTAGGTTGCTAACTTCTCTGAGCCTGTTTCCTCTCCTGAAAAATAGAGATAATGAAAGTATCTTCCTCACAGATAGTGAGGCTTAAAGTATATAATATGTACAAAGTTCTTCAAACAATGCTGGCACATGCTAAGTTTTATGGACTAAATTGTATGCCCCCAAACATATACATGTTAAAGCCATAATCCCCAATGTGACTGCATTGGGAGTGGGCCTATAAGGAAGTAAAGTTATGAGGTCATGAGGGGGAGCCCTGACCCAATGGGATTAGTGACCTTATAAGAAAAGGCACCCAAAATTTTCTCTCTCTTTCTCTCTCTCTCTCCTCCCCCCCCCACCCCCCACCCCCGCCACCTCCCATATGAGAACAAAAGGAGAAGGCAGCCATCTACGAGCCAGGAAGACAGTTCATACCAGAAACCAAATGGGATGGCACCTGATCTTGGACTTCACAGCCTCCAGAACAGTGAACAATAGATTTCTGTTGTAAGGTATCTAATATGTGGTATTTTGTTATAGCAGCCTGAGTAGACTAAGTCAATACACACTTAGTAAATATTGGCCACTATTGTTATTATTATTTGATATTATATGTGTCCCACCAAAAGTTTCTTAAGCTCTTCTAAGGGTCTCTGGGCTGTTTTCCCTTTGCTGGGCAAACTACCAAAGCCAAAAACGTCCACCTGACCTTTTTACTGCTATGGTTTAAAAGCAAAATTTAATGTTGGACTTCTAACAGTAGAAATGACTATACATAAAGAAATCAGTGCCGTGCCCATTTATTCAGGCTTCCACCTTGATACCATCAGGCGGATGATGAAGGTCTGGGTTTCCTGGGCAGAGCAGAATGCCCCAGCTGGCACAGACTATGCTTTCAATTTTGAATAAAGTGAGTGGGCGATATCTGAGAAATTCTGCTCTTTCTGCTTGAGTGAATACCTGTCATGCTTCTTACATCTACTGAAGCAATTAACACACACAAAGCTATATTTGCTAAGCCAGTGCTCCCCAACGGGGGTGTTAGCTTATACCCGTGAATAACAAAGACCTCTGAATTTTTCCGCAAGCTAGTTTCTCCCTGAGCTCCCATGCACACAGCCATGGAGCAGCTCCTGCGTATGTGCTGGGCGCACCCCCACCCCCGCCTGCCTCTGTTCTCCTTTATGTTCACACATTTACTTTCCCCATGGTCAGGGCTGCCTGATGTTCACCGGTAGACTCACCCAGACCTCAGTGCTTTCGTATCCTATCCCTTCCACAGAGACTTTGAGTAGCCCTGGGCTCCCTACCCTGAACATTAGTGTCATGGGGTGGGGGGGGGGGGGATTTTAAAAAACGACAAAGCCTGGGACTAACCCCACAATTACATTAGAACCTGGGAGTGTAACATGGGCAGTGATGATTCAAACACGCTGATCAGGTCTGAGACCCCTGGAGTAGCCATAGTTCAAAAGCTCAGTTCCACCTTGCTCTTGAATCCCAGGTCTGCTTTATAACTGGTTCTTGATCTAGTGTCTCTATGCCTGGTTTATCAGCTAGATAACCTGTTTTTTGCATAAAGTTCTCCTGGAATGAAGCCCTGCCTTATTTTCACCATCTGCCCATGTGCCCCTCTCTAGGACTGGAGGTGAATTCCTGAACCACATCCTTATTGAGAAGATCACATCCAGCTGCCAAACCTCCCAGATACTGGCCCCGAGGCCTGCCTGCTGGCATAGCCACAGCTGTCTGCTCTGAGACGCCTGCCACCCGCCCCTTTTGACTTAGCGGCCAGACTCCCTCTTCCTGGTTGGACCCTCTCAGGTCACCTGCCCACATACCATCTGGACATCAGGCTGTGTCTGCACTGGATGTCATTCCTAATATCAGCTATAGGTTTTCAAATCACTAACCTGATTACTTCAAAGAATTGTCCCTCCTCACTTTTTGGTGTTATAACTTCCCTTTTCTTAAGAAATGATGGCAATAGATGGCAACAGCATCTTAAAAAAAATTTTTTTTTAAATTAGACAACCTTATAACTACGCCATGTTTTTTGGTTTTGTTTTTTCTTTTAACTTATTGGACCCAAAATTCCCCAGACTTGGGAACCACTAAGCCAGATAAACTCAAGTTATCTCTACCTCCAAATGGTAGCTCAACCATGACGGAAAGGTCTGGTGTTTAGGTCCAGGACCTCTCTCTCTACTCAGCCCATCCCACCGCCTATCAAGGGCTGTGCCCCTTTTCTGGCACACAAGCTGCCGTTCTCCCTTCTCAAATCACACCTCCCTGAATTGCAGCCCCTCTTGTAAGTTGTCTTGGATCAAGTTTTTGTTCCATCAAGGACCCTCAGCACAAAAATACTATTAGTAACACACTGTAGGGCCAGAGGTTTTACAGCTAAGAGGCATGCACTTGTGATCATCTAGTTCAATGGTTCCCAAGTCTGGGGATTTTATGGTCCAATAAGTTTAAAACAACAACAACAACAACAACTTTGGGATAGTCATAAGGTCGCCTGTTTTGTTTTGTTTTGTATTTTGCCAAGATGCAGTCATCATCTACTATCACCTTAATTTCTTAAAAGATACTATAACATCAGAATGTCAGAATAGACATAATTTCAGATTAAAGGCAATCCTTTGAATAGAACTAGTTTAGTGTTATGAAAACTGCTTAGAGTGTCGTGATGTTTCTTACTTCAATATATACCAGTGAAAACTTGGTCATGGACTAGCATTAGTTCCATGAAAGGTGTTTGAGAACACGAATCTAGTTCAAATTCTACATTTTATTGGCAAGGAAACTGAGACACAGGGGTATGTTATTTTCCACGGGTCACCAGAAGATCAGCAGCAGAACCTGTGCCAGAACCTGCTGTCCTGGGTCCAAGACCAGGCCACTGCCCATGTGCTCAGCTGCCTCTTGGCTCATAGGCCCTGCTATTTTTCATCCTGTTTTTCTTTGTAAGCCCTACTCCTCCACTGGTCCTACTCTGTGCCAGTACATGTGTGCTCCTCTGACACATCTCACACCCGGCTGCTTCAGCTACCGTGATGAACAGGATATGAAGGGCAATGAGAATAAGAGTTTTCACTTGTGAACGGACCGCAAAGGGCCAGGCATAGTGCTGGGCACTTTACAAATGCCAGCTCCAGCCCTTTATAACCTGAAAGTGTCTCAACTGTTCAGGTAAGGAAACTAAAGCACAGAGGCCGCCTGCCCAAAATTGTGTGGTAGTAAATGTCAGATCCCTGATCTGAAACCAGGCTTGTTTTATTCCAAAAACTGAATCAATGATGCAGTTCTAAAATTTCAACTTCTTGATATCTTTTTTTTAAAAAAAAAAAAAACATATAGAATCACTGGCATACTTCTAGATCTTCCGGTTGGGGCTTTCTTTTATTTTCGTTAGTATAGAATACCCTGACCTGGCCAGTGTAGCTTACTGGTTAGAGAACCAGCTTGTGCACCAAAGGGTCTCGAATTCCATTCTTGATCAAGGGTACATACCTGGGTTGCAGGTTTGATCTTTGGCCATGGTCGGGGGCATGTGGGAGGCAACCAATAGATGTGTCTCTCTCACATTGATGTCTCTGTCTCTCTCACTCTCCCCTCCTTTCTGTCCTCCCTTCTACTCTCTCTAGAAAATAAAAAATCAATGTAAAAATATATTTGGTTGAGGATTAACAACAACAAATATATATATATATATATATATATATATATATATATATATATATGAGAGAGAGAGAGAGAGAACCTAACATCTACACCCATAATTCTTGCCCCATAATCCCAAGTGTACCCTGGATATCCAACAGTACACAATTTACCCAACCACATAAACCCAGCCTTCACAGAGCACTTGATAAATTAAAGATGTGGCTGGGAAATGGAATCTGTGTTTTAACTTAATGATCTCGGTGATTTCTGAAGGTTCTATGAATAGTCCCAGAATCACTTTAATCTGACTTTGTGTACACTGATTAGTACCTGTTATCCAGCCAACATAGCCTACTCATGCCAGTATGAATGCTGGTACATGCTTTAATTCCCAGGTTATCTTATCTGGAGATATTAGTCCTTATTGTTATTCTGGGGAGTTGGTGTCAGAAAACAGAATAATTTGACAATCCTTGGAAAAAGACTAAAAACTGGGCTGGTGAAACCATTGACATTTCTTGACTCAAATTTGATTAGAAATTCTGCTAGATAGGGAAAGAGGCATAAAGTAAGGCCCATTTGGCACCCCAATTCCACAGTAAACAAAAACACTCATTACTATGTTCTCACACTAACAGGCAAAGGCACATAATTTCTCATAGGGAAAGGACGGGGTCTTAGTTATCTTTGGCTCCTAGCACACCTTTCACAGTGTCTGACACTGAGTATGTGCTCATTAAATGTTTGTAAAATTAAATGAGATATTTCTGAGGAAAAGTAAATAGCGTAGGGAAGCAATTGAGAAACACTGCACAGAAACCAATCAGAATGTGTACTGAACACTCATGGAGTTCATAATCAAAGGATTATGGCTGGGGAAAGCAATATGATATCACCTCATGTATTCGTTTCCTGTGGCTGCTGTAACAAATTACAACAAACTGGATGCCTCAAACAACAAAAAATTAGTCTCTCCCAGTTTGGGTTACCAGAAGTCCAAAATCAAGGTGTAAGCAGAGTGTGCTCCCTCCAGAGTTTGTAGAGGAAATTCATTCTTTGCCTTTTCTACCTTGTGGTTGTCAGCATTCCTTGGCTTGTGGCCACTCACTCCAATCTCTGCCTGTCTTCACATGGTCTTCTCCTTTTCTCCAGCTCCTTCTATGCCCACCTGGATAATCCCTAATGACCTCATCTTGACATCCACTTAATTTTATCTGCACAGATCCTTTTTCCAAGTAAGATTACAGTTTCCAGGATGTGGGCATATATTTTTGAGAGTCATCATTCAAGCTACTATAACTCATTTGACACCAAACTTTATGAGAAACCTGAAACCCATGTTTAAGCACTGATGTGGCTGAGGTGTAGAGAGAAAATATACTGCAACTAGAGAGAAGTGAAACAATATGTACAAAGGGGATAATATTTCAAAAACTGTTGAGTTTATTGTTCCTTCCTCCCTTCAGTTGCACCCATATTTCAAGGTTACAGATCCAGGGAAATGACACCCTAAGAGAAAGACAAGCTAATAAAGAAGTCCTATGCCTGAAAGAGAGAACAAAGAGCCTTCACCTCTCAGGCCTTGAGGGTTTACAGGGAAAGAGGGGGCTAAAGATGAGAGGAGGATATATGTATCTTCTGTGTCCACCATTCTGTGCTGAAGTCCTAGAAGGACAAAGTGTGTTGGATCGGTCTAGGGAAGCCAAAAGCATAGGGGTGTTTTCTCTGCTCCTTATGCAAGGCTTGGGAAAGAGATCACCTCACAGGATGTCTTCACAACAAGCTGATGCTATGCAAAGAAAGCACCCGAGTTGGCACTCCTGAGATGCCAGGTGTGTGGAAGAGCCCCACAAGAAGTGTGGGGGGCATGTGTCAATACAGGGATCTGACATAAAGGACCCCCACAGTGGAGGCAGAGGATTCCTATAGGCACGATCCATAGGGCAGGCTGCCAGGGCTGGGAATAAATGGGAACTACAGCCAGACTTCAGGGCATGCACAGATCCTACAAGATCAAGGTGGAGCCAATTCACCAGACACAAGTGGAGCTGAGCCAACAGATCACAAGTCTGTCAGCTGCAGAAGCCAGCATCAGATGCCAGCAGGATACTCAAGGACTTGGAGGACATGGAACATCCATTTCTCAGGAACTAGAGGACAGTACAATGACCTGAGCCTGTCATGCAAGAGCCCCTTCTTCCCCACCACCAAGAGGTTGTATAAATAAATCCTTCCTTCCAGATACCCAAGAAGTTGTAACGAGGGCCACCGGAAGAATAGAAGATTGGAAAGTCTGCAGATAACCAAATAGTCTTATTGAAATTGTTGCTTGGAATTGAACAATTTGGACTTAATTAAGCGTTCCCCACACCCACTCTGTCTTGGCTACACAGATTTGGAATATATATATATATATATATATATATATATATATATATATATGACTGCATCAGTCATGGAAAAAGTAAAGGTTAAATTTTTTTGGTACATTTGTGAGGGTTGGTTGCCAAGCAAACATGTACAATCATGAAGGTGAGTTGGAATCTACTTTAAGTATTTGACAATAATATTTTGCAGCATTCAGGCCAAACATCAGTAGTTTATGTCAGCATAACATAATCCTCAACACTAGGGAGATAGAAAAATATAACCTTGCAGAGTTGGAGAAGCATCAATTCTCTTACTCCCACAAGGTGTGTCCTCAAACCATCCTCTACTTCTATTTTCTATTTCATTGCGTTCAATCCATACATACTTATAGCAGACCTTCTTTGCATGAGGCATGGTGCTAGGTCCTGGGATAGATAATGAATAAATCTGATGCTCTACTCAGACATATAACTGTTACTCACAGACCTTCCCTAAATGCACAGACAAAAGTCTTGGTAAGCTAATAACACCTTTGAAAAGCCATCACTCTCCTACTCATTAAATAATTGTTATGTAATCAAATATTTAATTAAGCCCTCTGATTCTGTGTAGATTTGGTCTGAACCCAACATGTATACTTTTGATTATATTCTTGACAGTGTTTTGTGGTCTATTTATTTACACAAAAACCTGCCTTCATTTATAACAGACAATATTTAGGTCACTCCAAGCATTTTTATTTTTTCTTTGTCTGATTACTAAAAAAAGGATTGGACCAAACAAAAAATAGCTAGATAAATAATGCACTGAAACCTCTTGCAGGACAACCATTCTTAGAATTATTCAGGCTTCATAGTGTTATATTCTAAACAATAGGGGGCGAGGGCTCAATGCTACGTTCAATTACTATTTAGACATTAATTTCTTCTTCATATTAATGGATATTACACTGTTAAATCCATGTTTCACATTCTAAATAATAGTGAACGTACTATGAATGGTTCATTTTCATAAAATTAAAATAATTCCCATTTATTTTTTCCACATTGCCTAGAAGTCATGCTAAAACAAAGGGTGAAAAGAAAGGAGGACCATGTGAAGTAATGGAACACGCAGATAACAGCTGCCTTCTCTGAGAAGGAAGAGGAAACTTTATTTAATATACAGCAACGGTCTCTTTAGCTTTTCCCCGGCCATATCTAGATTTGAACCAAAAAATCACCACTTTCAAAGCTTCCTTCCATAATAACGCCAATCCCTCTACACCTCCGGCCCAGAAGACTCACAAACAAGCGACATGGATTTTTGCGCGAGCGCAGTTATGGTCTATCATTATTAAATGTCTCTTGGTGGGCGGGAGAGGCGCTTCATCACACAGCCATTCATCAGCACTCGCCGAGCCGCTCACATCTGACCTCAGCAGCAATAATGCCACATCAAGTAGGCCAACTACCCAGTTTAGCAGCCGAGCAGAGAGCACACGCTGGCTCCAAGATTAAGTGTGCTGTTGCAGGCTTCCATTCCCAGGAGCTCCTCGGGCTGATGTGGTATTGATTGAGAAACTTTACCAGTAAGTATCACAAACAACAATAGCCAGGTCAACGACTGGTGATGCCTGAATAAAAATTCCCCACGGGGCCCACACTCTGGGCCGAGGCTCCACTCTCATGATATCTGAGCACAGGTCGAATAAGGTTTCCGAGGAAGAAAAGAGTGAGAACCTGCAGGTGGAAATGACATTTAAGCTAGTCCACGTGGGAACAGAATGAGAGACAAAGATGTAATTATCTATTCCCCCGTTTCCAACCACCACAAAAACCTGTCATCTCTCAGTGTTTATATGTTCTCCAAGCCTTCCACTTCTTGCTTTTAATGCTTATTGGGGCCTACGATTTCTAAGCCCAATATGCAAACACAGGCAGCTTTCAAGTTGGACAAAAGAAATTAATATTGCCATGTAACAATAACCAAACCATTTCCACTTGAGAAATAAAAAGGGAACTTTCTGACATATATTTCCCCAGACCCTAAAAAAGGCATTTAATGTTACTTCTTACCAAGTGATCACTAAATAAGAGAAATTGACATCTATATCTCAAACATATTTATAACTAAATTGTAGCTTTTTGACAAGGTGGTGCTTATGAACATGGCACTTGTGGCTGGGAGAGGCAATTGCACCACAGTAACTAAGTCCTTATAATATCAACTGTAGGCAGTAAAACTCAAACTCCTGGGGGAGACATGTAGTTACCGGTACTGATTTACACACGCACATACATACACACACACGCTCCCATACATTTGATGTGAACATTCTCTCATTCTCATATCACATGCATGCAAGAGGGGATGATATTTGTTTAGAACAAGATTCTATTCTCTGGGAAGAAGATGATGCCATTCTCCTTCCAATGTTTCTGCTAACACTCTCTGATCTCCTTTCTCACCTCCCATTACCTGCTCTGAACTCTTTCTGTCCTTTATACACACTTCTATTTTAATACCAACTGTTAATTGAGTTTGCTAATCTATCTCCCCTTTGAGATTATGAAATCCTCAAGAGAAAATGTTTTAAAGTAGTATTTTTACCTTCTTAGGGCTCAGTGCAATGCCTTGCACATAGTACGTGCTCAATAAACCTGTTCCAAACTCAATGATTGAATTGGACATGGTAGATATAGCTAGTGGTCCATCCAATAACTAAGTTATCCTTCCCCTTACCAATAGAACCTCAGTTTTTTCAGGGAGCAATGTTCATGGCTAACAAAAAGATCTTTACCCTGTCAGATTGAAAGTTTACAGGTTGAGTCTATCTAAAGAGCTCTTATTTTCCTGATTAGGGGAACAACTTTAGTGGACATCCACTTTCTGCCCTTTACTCATGCTTCTTCTTCTAGCATGAGCTGAAAATTTGGGGCTAAGAGTGGGATAAGCTAACTATTGACAGCTAAATAAGGAATATGGGATTATATTAAGGTTTACCAGATGTCAACATTTCTTTAATTTAAAAAAAGTATAAGTGGTGGATAAAAACCCAGAACAAAAATAACTTTGCTTTTGAAATTATTTTGACATCAATTTTTGTACTAAATGACAATTCTCCACCGAGTGGCTTGACAACACTGACTACACTCTGCAGTCATAGTTGCCGGTTGGATGACCAGCAACCTTTCCCCACTCAGTCCTCCAACCATCATGTCTGTCTCATGGACAGTGAAGGGGGGTTATTTTATAGTCACTGAGCATCATAGATCTCATTTTTAGCAATGACAGGAAGATAAACCTCAAAGGACCCCAGGTCTAGAAAATAATCTTTCTGTTGTCATTGTAACTCGATTCTCAAGTGCTGTTGCAGAGATTGCTAACTGCCCCCCACTCTTCTTCTTTGCTTTTTAGTAGTGAAACTCCCCAAGTTTTAGCTGGGCACCAGGCAGTCAGCTAGAGATTATACTTCCCACACTCCCTTATAACTAGGAATGGCCATATGACTGTGCATTGGCCAATGTAGTGTCCAGAAGTAATACACATATATTCTGTGTCTATTTAAAGGAAGATGATTGTCATTTGCTTTTGTGTCCCCATTTCTTTGGGCTGCGATGTTAAGTATAGTAGTGGTGAACTATTTTTGATCTTACAGATTAGAGCAACCCTCTGTAACAGGAATCCAAACCAATGATTTTCAACCAGTGTGCTGCAAGAATTTTTAAAACATGCAATACTTGACTATTTAGTCAGGGGCACTGATCTCTTTTCCCTTAGATTTCCAAATAAACAAATGACAACGGCCAACACAACAATGGCCATAGGTGTGAATGAATCAAAATTATACCAATTGTTTTTGTTTTGTTTAGTCAGATCGGTAAAAAGTAGATTCTTTGGTGTGCTGCAGAATTTTAGTAATTAGTTTATGTGTGCCATGAGATGAAAAAGGTTGAAAATTGCTGGTCCAAACTATAGTCCATGGGTCAAGTTTACCACCTGTTTTTATATAGCCTACAAGTTAAGAATGGTTTTTACACATTTAAAAGGTTTAAAATTTTTTAAAAAAGAGAGAACATTTTGCAATCCATGAAAATTATATGAAATTAATTTTTTGTGTCCATAAATAAAGATTTGTAGAAATACAGCCACACTCATTCATTTATGTATTCTCTATGGCTACTTTTGTGTTCTAACACAGAGTTGGGCAGTTACAACAGAGACCATATGGCCCACAAAAGCTTAAAATATTTACTATCTAGCCCTTTACAGAAAAGTTTGTCACAAATAGATGATTCCAGGATTTGACTTCATGAAATGCAGCCATTCCACTTCCTGAGTTGCCTAGAAGTTTGGTGTTAAATGAGGGAGAAATAAACATCTATCTTGTTTAAAACACTGTTATCTGGTCTCTGTTAAAGCAACTAAACCAGAATCTTAACTAATATAATTACCAAAAGATACTTCTTAAGTATTATCAAAGATAAGCAACAGTGGAATAGGATGAAAAGGGAAAACTGCTTCTTTCAAATGAAGCGAATGCCTAGTATCAATGATGTTTCTATGAGCATTTGATGGGTTATTTCCCCAAGACATGTAAAAGGGACAACTGGACATCCTTGAACAGCAAAGAATATGATGAAATGGTGCTGGTTGAAGATTGTTTTGTACTCTGGAATAAAGAGAATTGATGTTGAAGAGAGCTTGTTAATGAAGCTCTCTTCCTTTCAAAATTCCCTGTACTCCTACAGGAAGCTATTGAAGTTATAATTATAACAACAACAACAATATATACAATTATTGAGTGCTTACCTTGTGTCAGGCACCATTTTAAGATCTTTACATATATTCACTCTTTTAATCTTCACGTTCTTCATATGACAGGTACTTTATTATCATTCTCATTTTATAGTTGAAGACACAGAGACTCAGAGAAGGCAACTTGCTGAAGGTTACATTGCTAGTAAGTGGCAGAGCCAGTTTTTAAAACCAGCTCACTCCAGAGTAAGTATGTAACCCCCTTCTGTCATTTCTAATCTTGGCATAAAATAATAAGAACCTGATTTGGGGCTTGAATGTTGGCTGGAGAAATGAAAATGAAGAAGAAATGGAAATGCAAAGAACTCTGCAGAGAAAGAATCCCCAGACCAAGTTGGTGGCATCAGTGTGGTCAACAAAAGGCAACAGAGAACCCGTCAGTCTAGTCCTGTGGTTCCAGGCCTGACAGAGTATTAGAACCAGACAGGGATTTATTAAAATACAGATTCTCAGGACCTTTCATAAGATGACCAAATCAAATCTACTCAATCAATATCTCCTGGACTATTTCTAATCTGGCAAAATTTTTAAAGTCTAACATAATTTTTAATGATGATGTATAACAACAGGTAATGCCAATGGTAGTGTAATTTGAGATAAGTATTTTGGGGAGAGATGCATATCCCCTATGACTTAGTAACTGCATTCCACAGTATGCAGTTACACACACACACACACACACACACACACACACACACAAATTAGAACAAACAAGAATACATGAAACAGTATTTTTTTGCATTAGCAATAAAAATGAAAACAAATATCCATCAACAGGAGAAAAGATAAATAAATTGTGGTATATTCATACAATGGGCTACTACTGTACATGAGTAAAATTAATGATAGTTATACACATTCATTATGGATAAATTTCATAAAATAATATAGAACAAAAAGAGTAATTCACAGAAATATATATATATATAAAATATGAATTCATTGATATATTTGTTCAAAAATAAGGAAAACAATATTTTTAAGATTATATTTAAATGCAATAAAATAAGGAAAAGCAGCCCTAGCCGGTTTGGCTCAGTGGATAGAGTGCTGGCCTGTGAACAAAGGGTCCTGGGTTCAATTCTGGTCACAGGCACATGCCCAGGTTGCAGGATCGATCCCCAGTGTGGGGGGTGCAGGAGGCAGCCAATCAATGATTCTCTCCCATCACTGATGTTTCAATTTCTCTCTCCCTCTCCCTTACTCTCTGAAATAAATAAAAAATATATTTAAAAAAAGAAAAGAAAAGGAATAAAATTCAAGATATTGGTTACCTTTGGAGGGGAGAAGGGGTATGCCGTGTGAATAGTATATGGGGACTTTATAAATAACTGTAGTGTTTTTTTTCATAAATGAGTGTTTGATACCCATGCATTTGTTTTGTTATTTTATAAACTGGACATATACATTATATACAGGGTGGGGCAAAAAGTAGGCTAACAGTTGCTCATGTAGAAAATAATATGATAATCCTATATAATAAAAGGCTAATATGCAAATTGACCAACTGGTGGAATGATGGGTCGCTATGATGCGCACTGACAACCAGAGGGCAGATGCTCAACACAGGAGCTGTCCCTCAGTGGTCAGTGTGCTCCCACAGGGCGAGCAATGCTCAGCCAGAAGCCCCGAGTAGGGCTCACACTGGCGAGCACGGTGGCGGTGGCAGGAGCCTCTCCCACCTCTGTGGTAGCGCTAGGATGTCTGACTGATGGCTTAGGCCTGCAGGGAGCGTTAGTAGGACATCCCCTGAGGGCTCCCGGACTGCAAGAGGGTGCAGGCCAGGCTGAGGGACCCCACCGAGTGCACAAATTTCATGTATCAGGCCTCTAGTTAACAAATAATAATACAAGAATAAGTTCTGTGTTTTGTGTACTCACAACTGTAAACCTACTTTTGCTCACCCTGAATATTCATTTGTATGTATAATGGCATTCATAATTTTAAAAATGTAAGAAAACATGATTTAAGATATAAGAATAAAAATATTTACTTCAAAACTTTTTAGTTGCAAAATGGAAAATTGGAATTTTTATCAATAGGAGACTGGGTAAATATTATCATAAATCTCTATTATGGAATGTTATATGCTATTAAAAAGAGTAAGTCCACTATCTATACATTGACTTGAACAGATGTCCATAATGTAGTAAAAGAAAAAAATAAATTATAAAAAAGTATATATTATCCATTTTAATAAACAGTCACAATAGAACCACCAATGAAACTCTATATACTTGTATATGTTTATATCAGCATGAAAAATAAGTATGAAAAGATACACACTTGGGAGGAGGTTGTCAGTTGCCTTCCCTTTAGCCATTCTCTTATTCCTCTTTAGAATTAGAATTAGTTTTTATCTAGGCATATTGCCACCCAGGATAAAAGACTACATTTCCCAGCATCCTTTGCTATGGGAGTGATCATGTAGTTGAGTTTCAGCCAATAAGGTGTACTCAAAATTGTGTGCTTAAAAGGAGATTGCTCAGATGGGAAGGATCTCCCCGCCTCTTTTACATTTCCTATGTTTTTCCTCCTTCTTCTGGCCTGCAATGTGTGCATTGGCAGGAGCTCCAACAGCCAATTTTGGATCAGGAGGTGACTTTGAGGATGGTAACGAAGAGCTAAGACAGTGGCACAGAAAGACAGATGCCTGATTCCCTGATGACACCATGGTGTCACGATATCAACCCTAATCCTGGACATCCTACCTCTGGGCATTTTCCATGTGTGAGAGGAATAAACTTCTCTGTTTACGTAATTTTGCCTGTGTATTTCAATTACACACAGCTCCTAATCCTAACTGATACATGTGCCAAATTTAACATTGGTTATCTCAGGAGAGTGAGATTGAAAGGAGGTGAGAGAGGGTGGAACATTATCAAATTTTTTCTTTATTCTACATTGTTTGACTTCTTAAAACAAGCACGCATTGTTTTCATTTTTTATTTTGTTATCCTCACTCGTTGATTTTTAGGGAGAGTGGAAGAGAAAAGGAAAGACAGAGAGAAACATTGATGTGAGAGAAACACATCAATTGGTTACCTCCTACATGAGCCCTGACCAGGGTCTGGGCCAGGGGGTAGCCTGCAACCACAGTACGTTCCCTTAAGCAGAATCAAACCTTAAGCAGAATCAAACCTGGGACCCTTTGGTCTGCTGGCTGATGCTCTATGCACGGAGCCAAACCAGCTAGGGCCACACATTGTTTTCATAATTTAAAGATTCTTTAAATAAGCTTTAAAAAGAGGAAAAAAGAAAGCCTTCCAAGTGCATATAATGTGATTGACGTCAGGATTGAGAGCCTCCCCTCTCATTTCACAGATGTGAGAAAACTGAGACCTGAAGTTCAAGCACTGAGTCAGAGGTGGGGCTAGAATTAAGCCCAAATATGTGGACTCCCAGCCCACTTTTCTTCCTTCAATAGCATAACAGAAAATATTTTAAAATGTGAGACACTGAGAAACCAGAAGGTTGGAGGAACAAAATAGAAACAGTCTGGTTTCTTATAGGTTTCAGGTTTGCATGGGATATTCAAATGGCTAATTTTTAAAAAGCTGACTAGATGGAACGTGAGTAGCAGGTTTGAATCCAGATGAATTAACAGTTTTGTGAAACTGTGAAAAGACTTGACATTGTTTTAGGTAGCTAAAGCCTGTCTAGTGTTTTAGACAGGTGACAAGCTTCAGAGCACTAAAAATCTTTTAACTTTTTTGGCTTATTTGTCATTGGAAAAAAGAACATCCCACCTAAGGTCTGGAATGGGGACATCCCTCTTTACTAAAGTAATATTTAAAATTCTTAAGTGTGAACTTACAGACAAAATTAAATGATTAAACAGTATGATATAAGTTGAACAAAATATAATTTTAAGCACTTATAAAAGGAAATACAATCTTCTCTCTTTACCTGAAATAGATGGCATAGGGTCATATTTTTTAACTATAACTTCCTATACATTTCTAAAGTTATATTTTTCTCTCAGATTTTAGCCTAGAAAATGATTTGCATAATGCTCTTTTGTTCACTTATGGAAACCTAAGTAAACACATAGATAGGACTCTTTCAAGGTTAAGATATAAAAATCATGATAAAAATAATTTGAGTTCACTGCCTTTTACTGCCTTTTATCATGTGTTAGTCACCATTGCCTGCTGTGGACAACCCAGCTATCACACTTGATCACTTTATCTCTTCCTTTACTAACTCGGGCATCTCTCATTTGTTTGCCTCTTGCCCACTTCAATTACAGAGTTGAGAAAAGGTTTTGTAGAAGCTCTTTGATACTTTTCAAACCATCAGTTCAAAACATGTAAAGAAGACATAGATGTATTTGCTAAAATACTGACTTTTCCTAAGTTTCTCTCTCATACACAAAAGTGACAGGAAATACATACGCATTTTACTACAAGTTTTTAAAAAAATTGTTATTTGTTGAAACTGAGCCTCCCTCGACTACTACCTTGGAGAATGAGCTCTCTCCGTTATTTCTACAATTCTAGCAAATGGAACTAAATTTCATTGTCATTAATACAAGTTCAATATCACATGTTTTATAGAATACAGAAAAACAAGAAAATATACTCATAATTTTTATTATTTTCTCTAAACTATAATCAACTTCTTGATAAACTAAGCAGCTCAGAACACGAAGATGTGAATGGTAGCACTTCAACATTTCAGAGAACATGTGTTGCTAATGGCCTTTCTACTCATCTCCCTTCACTCAAACACATACCTGTGCGACAGAGCATAGACTGAACTTGAATTTCAAACATCAGAGCCAATTTATCGCAGGTGATAGAGAAACAGTCTTACCTCCAGAAGCAGTTCATTTTTCAGTGCCAAAGGCGAAGTGTTTAGTAGGTATTTTATGGGTCACATATCCAATACACCACAAGACATCTGTAGTTGCTCAAACTAAAAGTCCTTCACTAGGGAAGAGTTCACATGTGTGTGTGTGTGTGTGTGTGTGTGTGTGTGTGTGTGTGTACTTATGCATTCATGGGTAGATGCACAAAACATTGCCCAGCAGAATATTCTTTGGGAATTTTTTAGGTAACATCTTTGATGGTTGGCTCTTCATTCTTTTCCATGAAAATTCAAATGAGCAATATCTTAGGTGTTTTGAGTGCTGAGTTCTAGGCCCAAGCATCTGCACATGGATGGGGAATCTCCACCCATTCCCTTGGTGACTCTGGCCTCAGGTTTCTCGTTTATCAGATTGGAATAGCAGCACTTCCTCTACATAGCTCACAGGATTTGGGCAGTGGGAATAAATGTGAGCAAACCCTCTGAAAACTGGATAGCACTATGAAATCAAAGGAGCCCCCATCAAGGACAGAAGGCTGTAAATTCCTAGTCTACTGCTTGACAAAATCACCATACAACCAACCAATGTTGAGTAATTTCCTAAGCGAGGAGGATGGATTATAACAAAAGATCTTAAGTCACATTTGGAGAATAAAATGGGCCTATCATTTTATAGTATCTCTATGTGCCAAAGACATAGTGTCCACAGATAGAAGAAAAAGGGCCAGTGGCTCTGGCAAGCCCTTCTATCACCATCCTAATGTCCCTTGAGGGGCGGCCCTAGACCCAGGGTGAACTGCCTCGCCCCTCTCCACAGCCCCCTTCGTGAATCACCACATTGTACGGTGTTCAACTATTTTTACATGAATAAAATAAAAATTAAGTTTCCTGGGTGTGTATGGTTTATTGCAGTGAGTCTGTGCTAATATTTCCTAATCATAGTGACCTCAGCCTACCAGAATGCACAGGCCCTAATCCTCGCTGTAATGTTTTCTCATTAGCTACGCAGCATTGCCACACCAGTGGCAGCGACCACGCACCGCCTCAGGCACCACTGGAATTAATTACTAGAAGAAACACTGCTGTTTTGAATTGTCATCTTGAATTTATCACTTGCCACTTAATGTAACTCATCTGACCTAATACCTCCATTGTGTCACCAGGGGCCTTGGCACGGGTTTCACCAGGGTAATAGCAGGGGGGTTCTGTATACCTAATGTGGCTGAGACGCCAAACACACAGCTGCTGGAGGCCTGGTTAAAATCCTACCCTGGAGGCAAAGCATGCTAACAATGCCCCTAGCAAATTGCAGATTACCCATACGTCATGTTCTATCTGAAGCTAAGAGTGATTCAAAGGTAGGCCCCATACATCTAATTTCTGCTGCTTGGAGAAGATAATCTTTCATTTCTTTGGACGGAACAGCCCTCACCATTTGTTTCTTTCATGCTCTGTGTTTGAGCATAATGAAACTGGCTACTCATGTATGGAAGGAAAAGTGGCTCTGGGGGGACCTGTAGTGCTGGGGCTGGAGCCCTCTTATAAATTCTAAAGAAATTGCTCATTAAATTACTCACACAAAGAAATGCAATTTCACCACAGGTTATGTTTCCACAGGAAAAGGAACAAAAGTATAACCCAAGTTGAGATCTGTGCTGTACTTTGGCAGGGCTAAAATTTACCCTGCAATTGCGAGGGTTATTCTGTGTTAGCTATTTTAAAATGCACATTTAATAAGGGAATTAATGATTTGGCTAGTTTCATTAAGCATGAGAAGTTACTTCAGAATGAAAAATAAGCTTGGGTCCATGCTCTGAACAATAGTCCTCTTAATCAAATTTTTCATGTGTAAAAAGCCATATACTTGAAACCAACAGTCTTCAAGTTTTTTGCCCATTTTGGATCACCTAAATGTCATTATTTCCATTTTAGTTCTGCTATGGCTATTATTTCAAAATATGCCATATACATGAAGGCATATGGATATATATATATATATATATATATATATATATATATATATATATATGTTAGCAGCCCCTAGAAGCTTATAGACATAATAACATAATACCATAATGTAACACCAAACCAGTAAAATCCTACTGATGAAATAATAAGTAAAACAGGTTTACTTTGATAATGCCAATTCCAAGCCTGTTTCATAGACAAAAAACATTTCCTTTGGTTACCACATTCTACACTATGCATAGTAAACTTTGGGAGATATATAATGCAATATAAACATTAATAGTTACACAATTGTGTTGTTTTAGAAAGACTATTTATAGAGAAAACACAAAATGCTTCCCCAAAGTATACTTAGACCTAAGCCACCATAATCTTCCTGCTCATGCAGCAGGAAATCTAATACACCAGCTCAATAAACCTGTAGGAAACAAAGGTTTTATGTAGCATTAAGTGTCACGATATTAAAATGCCCATATTACTTTCAATTGCAGTTATAAGCTCCTTTTTAACAATCCAGGAAGTTGAGTACCATTATGAGAAGAATAATGTTCTATGTAGTAAAGGATAGAGAAGGAAAAATAGAAACCTCGTTCCTTCACTGTGATCTCTGATTAATACCATCAGTGCTTTTACACAAGCATCTCTCTCCCTCAAACTCTCCTATCTGATACCTTTGGGGTTGTCAGGGTATGTTCGGTCACAGGTGACATAACATTTAAAAGAGTGTCAAAGGCCTTGACTGCAGTGGCAGCTCAGTCACACAACCTCCAGTGTCTTTTCCTGTAAATGGAACATTGTGTGCTATGAAATATTGAGGCTACAATTAAAGGCTGCAAAGCTCTTTCTAAATACCAAGTTCTTCAATTCACCAATGTTCGTTACAAGTGGTAGTGTAGCAACAACAAAGATCCAAAGATCTCCACCCCCGGAGGAGTAGGCTTCCCGAAAACGGGGACAGTTGCTTTTGTGGGTTTTGCAGAGCGTCTGGCAGTCTGTAGCTGCCTAATTAATACCTAATGACAATGATGAACCACGGGTGATATGCAGCTAACTAACTGGGGTCTTACAGAAGCTCCGAAAGTTTCAACTTAATGGCCATTAAAATAAAGTATCTTCTATTTCTATTGCACTTGCCAACTCCCCAAACTTTCTACAAACAGAGATTCATTAACTGAACTTCTTTAATAAAATATTAATGGCACAGAAGTATACTTTGAAGACGTAAGAAACACCCATGGCCAATAAACGAATAGTCTTTTAAGCAACAATCTCCCCCTTTTTGTTGCCTGGTAAGCTCAGTCCTGCATTGGAGTTAGTGGATCCCAATCCACTGGGCTGCCTTTTGCATCTCTCCATGTGAGGGTGAGCTGAAGGCATTTTCAATAAAGATACAACCTCTTTAGGGCTATACGAACTATTGGATTATAGAGACTTCATGATATTCGCACATAAGGAAGCATAATATGTTATAACACATTTATAAGGGACCGGCATAGTTTGCTGCAGGTGATGGCAAAAAGTCCTCCTCCCTCTGTGCAGATGGTCTGCAGCCTATGGGAGCTCTGTGGCCAGACCTTCCGTCAACCTTGTTGGCTACATTATCCATTCCCCACCCTTCCAGAATTCCCAAACTGTTAACGTTCACGGTCCCGCACCCATACAAACCCTCTCCGGGCAGGCCTCAATGCAAAATGCTCTGTGAAATCTTTGCTGAGCTTTAGATATGTTTAAATGACTTAAAATGAAATATTTTTAAGTCCTGGCTGTTAGCTTTAAAACTGTAACGGGGCATGCTGGGAATCAATGGCATTTGGTGCTGCTGCCTTGTAAAAAACCAAACCCTAAATGGTTCATCCTAATGTTATTGGCAGATGTGGTTTTATACTTTTGAATTCCTTGGAGTTGCTGGAAAGGAAAAGAGAACATATAGATATGCCTATGCAGATGAAATGACATCATAAAATACCTGACTGTAAAGCAAGGGACTGCGGCTGGATTACTTGTTATTGAAATAGGGACCTCGTGCAAAGGAGAAAGCGCATCATCTGCAACTGAATGTTTTCAATTACTTTTTATGGTGCTCGGTCATTCTCACCACAACATGGATATTGGGACAAAAGATTATTTTACAGTCTAAGTGAAAGAAGTGCACAGGCAGCATTTACTTTGCAAATGGAAACCCTGTTGCCTCTCACCACTCTACTGAAATATGGCAAATCTATAGCAGAACTTATACAGTCACCAAAATGGTTATTTTTCCGTCAAGTTATTCCTTTCATTGTAATATCCAATTTCACCACAATTAACTCTATTAGCCACATATTCCACAACCTGGTAATACTTGTCACATTGGTATTTAACATCAAATATACTCTGTTTCCTCTGGACTGGAAATGCAATTATAGGTGTATCTTTTTCATTTCCTTCTTTTTTTTTTAACAATTGCAAAATAATACTAAAATGCCCGTATTACTATAGTTTAAGGACCAAAGACAAAGAAAAATGGAAACTGCAACCACAATTCAAACAACTGCAATGTAATTAATTGTTCCAGCTGCAATTTGCTAGGGCAGGAAGTAGGCAGTGCAGGACACAAGCGTGGGACCAGCATAGAGAAAAGCTGCTCCGCTGAATAAGGGACTCATCTCTGGCCATTATTATCTTTGCTTTGTCCGGGTCTCTGAGGAATAGCATAGGCCATCCCTCTTCTCCAACCTCCCACCCTGCCCTTGGACTCATTCATAATATCTTATTTGGGGCTAGGAATAGGGATTTGCATACAAACTATTTCTCACCACCTGGAAAACAATCTACCTAAAAGCTAATTCCTAATGCTCATGGCTGGGAGGCTGGGCTCATCGCAGCCATTGTCATGCAAACACAGTTGTAAGTAATAATGTGGCCTTTAATGACAGAATGATGGACCTGCCAAACACTTGCTCCTGCCATAGACTGCTTGCATTTCCCTGCTGGAGAGCACAGGGATGCCCATCTGGGAGTTATTAACATATCCTCGTCAATTCAGAGCCGACTTTAACATAATCCATATTTGTTGGAGAAAGTCCAACATCAGCTTGAGAACAGCAGTCACGTGTCTCAATGACACATTTCAGACAGCACACACGGAGCATGCTTGGGCAGCTAAGCAATTCAGAAATGCAAATCGCAAAAGCATTCTCCTGACTAGATAAAAAGGACAAATTCCTTTTGGCAAGAGACTGGATGCCCTCTTAATGTCGCAGGAAACCAACCAAACCAGGAAAGATACCAATTTCAGAGGCATTGATTTGGGTTTGGTGAGTCACCAGCAAAGTTCTCTCTTTTGGTTTATTCCAATCATGTTGGTGCAATCAATCTCAAGTGAAATCGTGGATTTCAGCTGTTGTCAGGCAGAGCTGTTTGTCTGGGATGCAGGAATACAGATGCTTTTAAACCAACAGTGTCGCACAGGGTGCGCTTGCTTGTTGACATGGATAAGCACACACCTCTCCCTTTAAAAACACAACAAAGAGCTATGGGTTCCATTTCAACATCGTCTCGGCTCTTGTTCTGAATGGGTTAGCTACTATAAACACACCCCTGGAAGAAAGTATGCCCCTAAATCTGAGTCCTCGTGAAATTAAATTATATTAAAATACCATGTAAGGGCTCTGGAAGTTATGTCCAAATGAGGCTCTGGTTTTTGTAGGTGTAGAACACCCCCAGCCTCCAATACTTTCTCAATGATTTAACATGCTGAAAATACAGTTACATCAGATAAATTCCTTTGTTTGACAGGTATTAGTGGTATCTGTGCTTTGTAAGTGAAATAAATTAAGGAATACGGATGGGAGGGGGAAGCATTTCCTTGAGGCTTCCATCCTTTCCTATTGATGTAGATTTTGGTGAGAATGCAATAAAACCCTACTTTGAGACTATGTAAACCAAAGCCAAATGCAGATCCTCCTTCAAATATTTGAATAGACTCACATGGCTGGATCGCTAGATAATAATACTGTATCACTATTAAATTGTCTGCATTTGATAATTATGTGGTGATTATGTGAAAGAATGTTCTTGTTCTTAAGAGATACGTGCTGAAGTATTTAAGGATAATGGGTTATGATATTTGAAACTGTCTTATACAGTTCAGCAAGAAATAATCATAATGAATATACATAAATTGAAAGAGAAAAAATGTGGCAAAATGAACCTAGTAAAGGCCAAATGCATGTTCTTTATATCATTTTGGCAACTTTTTGGTAGGTTTTTTTTCAAAATAAAAAGTTGAAAAAAATTAAATTAGACTCACAGATACCAATATGGAATTTAAGAAAATAGAATTCGCCACTTTGAAACTTTCTCTTGTTTACTGTTCTTTGCTCAATAACATGTTCTTTATGTTCTTTGCTTAATTGTAACATTTTGTATAAGACAGGGATCTCTTGGGAAAAGAGGACAGTAAGAAAAACAGAGAAGAAATGCCATACTGAGGGAGAAGAGAATGAAGTGAGAGAGACAAAATGGGAGGGGTGGGATAGAGGAGAATGCTACTGAAGGAGAAGGCAGGGCAGTGCTGAGCCAGAACAGTATCCAGAGCAGCCAGGGCTGAGGCTGGGAGGATGTGGCAGAAGTTTGGGGGCAGAGGTCTTACCTGCAGGGGAAGGATTATGCAAAAATACCACTCTCTTCTTGCAAACATAAGTGGATTGGGCAGCCTGGCTGCTAATGCCAGCATGTACTTTCTTCCAGCAGAGAACAGAATTCAGCCAGAAAGCCCCCCTGGAGGCCAGACTGAGGAGCCATAGTACTGGGTGCAGTCAGTGCTGTGGACAGGGTGCCCCCAGGCCCCCTCCCTGGCCTAGGCACTCATCAGAGCCTATTAGCATGGAAGAGGCTTGGCCTATGGGGAGAGTCTCTACCCTTTTGATATGTCTCTACCTTTGTGATTTGGGAATGCTGTGAAAGTTTTTGCTGTGAATACAACAATTATAAAATGGCAATTTACCTTCACTAGAATATGTAGGTAGTTTTTAATTCATCCTGTGAACTGCAGGAAATGACAGTGGTGAAAGAGGTCACCACAATTCAGTTGTTCAGTCTAGGTTAGGAGCTGAAATATGCCCAGAAAAGGTGTTTGTAATAGTGAGTAGCCACCAGACCAGGAAGAGGACAGATATAAAAACCTGGGAAAAGAAAAGGACAAGGACAGGCAGGCAGGCTAGGGGCCTGATATGTGGGAGTGATAGCTCAGCTGTGGGGAATCTCCATCTACATCATAGCTACACCCATTGAGAAGGTCCCTGCAACAAGCTACCCAATGAAGAGCGACTCTAGGGACCTCTTTCATCTATGAATTTACCTCCATTGTAACCAGTGCTAAAAAAAGACCCTAGGAGTTCATAGACCTACAAGTAGAGAAATTCTGGATCTGTGTTCCCTCCCTACAACCCAGCCCAGCCCCATTTTTGGCATTGTGATATATTTTTTGGCATCTCTGGTTTTCTGCTCCCCTTGACTTTCATATAAAGCTGACCTTCCTTACAGAAATATATTAGGGGGTGGAGGGTAAAGATTTCTTCTGGGCTCTCCACTGTCCTGGAGACGGCACCAGGCAGACAGGCACTGGGTTCAGAGCTAGTCTGCTTGGGGATCAGGCCTGAGCTGTGTCCTCCATGGTTTGCTCCCATGGAGTTAGGACATTTCTTTGGTGCACTGCTATTGTGCATGTAGCATTCAGTAGGATAGACACAGTGGGGTTTCCATGTGGGCTCTGAGGGAAATGCCAAATGACTAATATAAAAGGTTAGTCTGAGAATCGAGCATTGAACATTAAAAGTTATATTCTAGGGAAATCATGTTTGTTCTTTTAAGTATGGAAACTCTTCAGCCAAAGGCAGCAAATGAGGTGCCTGTTCCTTCACACGATGGGAGGTTTGCTCAGTTCACACTGTGAGGCAAACGTATGTAGAATATTGCCGATTCAAGCTAAATTGCTGCCTCATTAGGGTTATTTGGTATTTTACTTGAAACCTGAATTTCTCACAAAAGCATAGCAGAGGGAGAAATACAGTCAGTTGCTGAGGTGAGGGACATCAGTGCCACCTCTCTACCACATGCCACAGTTCCTGGACTCATTTACGCTTCCCCCTCTTCTCCCACACTTGACCCTGGTTTGGCTGCATTTCCCTTCATGATCCCAGGAAAACTTATTCCCACAGACATGGAGAGGTGTGCCACATGGTTCATATTTCTAGATTGGCAGTGTTGAAATGCCACTACATCTAAAAGAGCAGCCTACCAGCAGACAACATAGTTCCCATCTATATAATTATGGAACCTGGAGTCATAAAAGAATAATACACAGGACAGTGAAGACATTGGATTGTTAGGAAAGATCTAGAATATGGAATTCTGTCCAGCAGACTACAGCAATTCAGATAATAATAAAAGTTCTGCAAGGGAGTGAAAAAGGAGCATCAAAGATTTCCTGTGATGATGTGTTCATTGCTTATTTCCAGCCCTACTGAGCAACCCTGGCATTTCTGTGGCTGGTCTCAGGCCTTCCCACCCACAGGATGAGGACTCATTACACTGAGCCACATTTGAGAATTCAAAGTGTGATTTGTCAGCCATCTGTTGGAACGAACTTAGGTGTTTCAACTATCTTAAAATGGTATCTGGAAAAGTCAGATAGCATCAGGTAGCATCTGGGAAAACTCAGATACAGACCATTTAATAGTGTAATTTACTTTAATGCTTAAGATATGTTGTTTTAGTCACTTGTGTGCACTCCAACTATATAAATAGGGCGCCATAGGGTCAAAGAAATGAAAAATCCATTTCTAGGGCACCAGTCTACTCCTGCTTCTTCAAGGATATGAGCACAACTACCCACTTCTTGCAGTAACTAAATATCCTCACTGGAGTGAAGACCTATGATCCACAACTTTTGTAGTTGTGGCCTCTTCCTTTGGAGCTAAAGTCGCACCAAATAACAGGAACATGCCACTTCCACACCCCCAGTTACTGAGTCTGTTTCTTTCTTTTCTCTGTCCTCTCAGGAGAAACAGATGGCAGCCCCTGCTCCCTGGTTCTTCCTATAGGTGGCAGAGAGTCCAGCCTAAGTGTGAGAAGACTCCTGCTACCCTGTATCAGTCAAAATAGTTCAGGACAGTGGCTCATGCAGTTTAGCCACATCAGAATCCCCTGCAGAACCTGTTAAACCACGGGTTGCTGGGCCCTGTCCGAGTTTGTAATTCGGTAGATCTACAGTGGGGCTTAAACGTGCCTTTCTAACAAGCTCCCAGGCAATGCTGATGATGATAGTCAGAGGACTGCACTTTGAAACCACTGGGTAGGTTATGCTGCAGCAACAAATGACCAGGAATCTCAGTTATGTTCCTTTCATGTCTCAAGTCTGCCACAAGCCAGCTACAGTGCTGCTCTGTCTCATCTACCCTCCAGAACCTGTATGCCCCCCATGTGGATCAAGCCCTCAACCTGGGCATGTGCCCTGACTAGAAATCAAACTGGTAACCTCTAGGTGCATGGGACAATGCTCAACCGAGCCACACCAATCAGGGCCTGGTTAGCTCTTAAAGCTTTAGCTTATATTTCATTGGCTGAAGTAAGTCATGTGGCTAAATTTGTTGCCAGTGGCAATTGAGGGGCCAGACATTTTTGTGAATAATTATACAGTCTACCACATTCCCCAATATCAATTATCCCTTCTTCCATAGTAAATGTGCTCAAGTTTTGACTGGACAAATGGCTGCCCTGAATAAACGCTGGATTTCTCTGATTCTCCTGCAGCTAGGTACTGGCCAATATCAGTCATAGCCAACGGGCTATAAGCAGAATGTTGTAGTCATTCTAGAAACCTTCCTGAAATGATAGCACATATGTGCCCTTCATATCTCTCTCTCTCTCTCTCTCTCTCTCTCTCTCTCTCTCTCTCTCTTTCCTTTATTCATCTTCTTGCCTACAATGAAGATGCTAACATTTTGAAGCATGAAGTCAAGGCCATGCCTCCAAATAGCAAAGATATAAGGCACACTGAGCATCATATAAACACCAGGCCACCAACCCACACTTCTAGATGAGAAATAAAATTCTGAGTTGTTGAAGCCACTATTATCTTACGTTTTCTGTCACTCACTTCTGAATATAATCCTAACTAATGCACCCTCAGAAATGCTATCTTTTGAAATCTCACTTCTGACTGCAGCTTCTCCTGTCCTACTCATGCTCTGGCTAGCTTCTGAGCCTATTTTCTCCTTCACATCACTTTTATCATTCTTAGCAATGCAGTGAAAATGTCTACAGAAAGAGGTCAATTATAGCTTCATTCTTTCTAGGAACACAGACTAAGGTGATAGATGCATAGTACTCAATGGTGGGGGAAATGGTAACAAAAAGGAAAACCTAGAACTTTACTAAAGAGTCTTCATTGAAAAGCAACAAAGATAATGTTCCTCTTTATTGCCAAACCCTCCCCTGTAATTCAGGAACACTCTGATGCCTGGGTTTATGCAGTTTGCATACCACAGGAGACCTCATCTGACCACAAGGGGAAACAACCAGGATAGGTGTTTAAAGATAACTATTAAGAGATCATGTATCATAGAAATGCACATTTGAAACTTATATGATTTTATTAACCAACATCACCCTGATGAATATAATAAAAAATAAATATAACTGTTAGAGGCCTATGGTCACCCTATCTTCACTCTTAATTCTCCATCTCTGTGCTCTTTGCCAGTTTTCCCCCAATCTGCCTGTTTTGCCATCTTCAGAGTCAATGTCTGTTGTCCACATCTCCCCAGAGACAGAGGGAGCAGCTGGAGAAGAGGGAAGAGGAGAAAGTCAAAAGTTAAGAGACTGGGAAAGGGGGAGAGAGAGAAATCAAATGGGAGAACACCAGCTCCAGGGTGGAAGGGGCTCTTTTTTGGTTAAAACCAGAGTCATACATATTCAAGGCCTCACTCAGACACAATAAAGAGCTTCAGAACTAATCCAGAATATTCCATCAATGTACAAAAATAAGTTACCACTTTAGTTACCCAAATGTGGTTTGCAAACTACACACACACACACACACA
>NW_005871053.1:7451008-7514109 GCF_000147115.1 Myotis lucifugus | reverse complement strand
GGGGCATTTCACATACAGAATCTATTGCACTAGACATCATATCATCAGTCATTTAATAAAACAGAATGTCCCAAGTTGACAATGGCTTACTCCTGAAAACCAAACAGCTAAACAAAAACTAGTTTTCATTGTCAAATAGGTTTGAGAAGCACAGCACCCAATGTTCTCTCTCTCTCTCTCTCAAAATACCTTATTCAGAAATTCACAATGTACTTTGGAATATTAAAGGCTCTGGGAATTGCTGGAGTGAAGATGCCCATTTCTTTCTTCATATCCAAACTTACTGACCCACGGAATCCTTTTTTTTTAAAATATATCTATTAACATCATATAAAATGTGTCCTTGGAACACAGTCTAGGAGGTAGTCTCAAAAAGAATAAAAACTATTATGTAATACATGCCATGTTAGTTTTTGTAAAAGGAGTTACTGCAACCTGGACTCTTGTGAATATTCATAAACTATTGACATTTCTCTGGGACCACACAAGAATTAAACAGCACACAGCACTGCTCAGAACCACATGCCAGTAGCACAACACTTGAAATTTTTGGTTTATGCCAGATGTCTAAAACCCAAGACTGTACTGCAAGAGTACTTACTTTGGAAGTAAAATAAATCAACTGAAATAAAGAATTAATCATAATTAGTAATCTATATATATAAAAGGCTAATATGCTAAGTGTCCATCCGACCGGTAGCTATGACAGTCACTGGCCACCAGGGAGCAGATGCTCAATGCAGGAGCTGCTGAGCTGCAGTGACTTGGCAGCAGCGGTTCTCAGGTGATGCACCCTGAATCCAGAGAGGAGGGAGCCTAATTCCTCACAGGACCATGGGATTCCACCTTCGGCTGTGGGTTATGTTGTTGCTGGGGTACTGTCGGCCCCAAATCTGGTTTACTGCGCACTTGCATTTGGGTTCCACACCCTGTACGACAGCAACTTTGCAGAGTGTCCTCTCACACTCCAGGACCCCTCAGGGGATGTCAGAGAGCCGGTTTCGACCTGATCCCTGCAGGCCAGGCCAAGGGACCCCACCTGTGGGAGGGAGCCTGCTCACTCCGCAGACGCCCTTTGAGCCTCGGCACCACCCCAGGTGCGACCAGCTGGGAAGGGACTGTGGGAGGTTGGCTCCAGGGTGTGTCTGGCCTGTCTAGCCCATTCCCACTCTGCTGACTACCTTCTAATTAATTTCCTTTCAATGTGCACAAATCTGTGCACCAGGTCACTAGTTAACAATAAAATAACAAGAAAATACCCATCTAAAAATGTCTAGATGTGGAGGAGACTATAACAAGGAGGAATGATTTGGATCAAATTATGCAAAAGAAAAAAGAACCACAGTGAGTTTGGAAGGATACAATTCACCTTAAAAATGACATTAGCCTGGGGCTTTAGTGATTCAGCATCCTTCTCTGCGCAGAGGCAGAGGGAACTAGAAAGAACATGGGCTTTCGAGCCCACTTATCCTCATAAAACTCTGCATTTATTGCTAGTACAACGTTTCCCACAGTGCATTGCAATAATTACTTTTTGGTAGTTTACCTATTATCCTGTGTGATCCCGAAGGGCAAGTGTTGCTGACCCTATCTTCTGTAGGCATTCAATAGTCAGCACACAGTATGCGTTCAGTAATGTTTGTTGAATGAACATATGTGAGAAACCTGGATATGTTTTGGGAAACCACACTGCAGGCTGCATTCTGGTGAATGGAACTGAGAGGGTTTACGACACAAATCACGTGACCATGTGACTGTGGCAGAAGGTAAAAGGAAGAGACAGCAAAGGTTTTCACTAATCGAGTAATAACGATTGCATCTGGAAGCGGGACTGGGTTGCTGGTGGTTAGAAGTGAGTGGGAGACATTTTTCATTTACAGCCTTTTGTTCATTTGGATTTTTATCTCATACAAATGTAATTCCTATTCGAGAGCTAATAAATAATCTTTTAAGGTATCCATGAGTGACTACTAGAGTATGAATTCATGAATGCCAGTGACTAAAGATTCCAGTTTGTAAATTTTCCACCCCCCTCACTAATCACTGGTTAGTATTGGAATAAAACTATTGATTGGTTGAGTGGAATAAGAATAAGTAAGAAACAAATCTAATCCAATTGCTTCACAGAATTCCTCAAATCTGCTGCCCCAGCCTTGGTCTCACCCAGCACCACATGCTCTGAGCGTAGGAACTCTTCCACTCTCTGAGCACTCACACGCTGTCCTGCCTGGTCTGCACCACCTCTGCCTATCCCATCCTCAGAGTTACTTCTAATGCCTGGTCTTCCGTGAAGCCCTCACCAACCATTAGAATTAACCCCCCATTATCTGTACAGTGGTCCCCCTAATCCACAGAGGGTACATGCCAAGATCTCCACTAGGTGCCTGAAACCGCCGTTGGTACCGAGCCCTACATATACTATGTTTTTTCCTACACATACATACCTATGATAAAGTTTAATGTATAAATTAGGCGCAGAAGAGATTGACACAATAACTAACAATAAAATAGAACAATTATAACTATATACGTCATAAATGTTACGCGAATGTGGTGTCTCTCTATCAAAATATCTTATTGCGCTGTACTCACCCCTCTTCTTGAGATGATGAGATGATGCAATGCCGGAGGGGGAGAGGAAGCGAGGGGAAGGCCGCAGGCACTGCTGTGCAGCGTGAGGCTGCTGCCAGGGCCCTTGCGCACCAGCTCCGATACCCCGATCTGACTACCAACAGGGCTGCTCAGTGACTAACGGGGTGGGGAGCGTGTGCCATCGCGGGGATGTGCTGAGACCCGCGATTCACGTCCGGGACAGACCAGGGATCGCGAGATTTTATCTTGCCATCCGGAATGGCAGGTAGGTCATTTTCAACTTCTGAACTGTTTATTTCTGGAATTTTTCATTTAATATTTTCAGACCACAGTTTGACCATGAGTAACTGAAGCCACGGGTAAGGCCAGACTACTGTACCGCACCGTAAATTGGCACCATGCTTACTGTGCGTAATTAATGCATAACTTAACCATAGAGCAGCTACATGGACTCACCAGAGAACAGCGGTTACATACACAGGGTCTGGACTACAGAGCAGGGGCTATGTGCACGGGCCATGAAGTCAGACTTCACGGTTCAAATCCTGCTTCCACAGGAGAACAATGGGACCTCCAGCAAGTTGCCTCCGTTTTCTCACCTGCATAGTGGTCATCTCATTATCACTTAAAAAAGCGTTGTTGTGAGGATTAAAAGACCTATTTTAACTTTTTGTGAGATTGATTAACTGAAAATGAAGCCGATGGAGCAGAGCAGTCAATTTCAAACTTCAGTGTGCACATGAAGTTTATGAAGAAATTCAGATTCCGGCTCCCCTGGAATTATTGTTTCAGTAGGTCTCGGTGGGGCTTGGGAAGGTGTACTTAACAAGTGCCCAGTGCAGCTCTGCGCAGGGGCTCTCTTTGACCTTGTTTTTCAAAATATTGCACCCAGTCAGTAGTTTCTAAACTCTGATCTACATATTAGAACCATCTGGGAAGGCTTTTTAAAAAAGCCTGTGCAAATTCAGAGCTCCAACCCCGAGATTCTAATTTAATTTTTATTGGGTGAACCTGGCATATCAGTATTGTTGAAATACCTCCCTGGTGATCTACCATGCAGCCATTGCTGAGAACACCTGCACTAACTGTCTCTATTTAAAGAAATTAAAATAAAGCTGAGGTAGAGTCCCTTTGAACTAGATTATATGGGCGGGCAAAAGTAGTTTTCAGTTATGAGTATGTGAACGTTTTTTTTCTTGTATTATTTATTAATTATTGTATTATGTGTTTGTATTACAAGAATAAATTTTGCCAACCCCTGTATGTAAAAATAAGAATTCTGAAGACTTGGTTTCTATCTAAATGAATAAAAAGTTAGAAAGGATAAATGTGATCCAAGTATGCGGTGCTCAAATGACCATTACCTGTTGTATTAGTTTGTCTTGAAAACTTACAAGGCAAATGTCAATTGGTGAACCTTGCCAAACATCATCATGCATCCCTCAGGAAAGGGAAAGCAGTTGATTGGCAGTAACATTCACAATGCACCTACTGTTTGATGCACACAGTTGTTAACTTGGATAATTTTCTGAAGCCCAAACTTTTAACTAATATGAAAGTTTTAGGCATGTATTCTCATATTTACCAATGAAAAAAGTATGTTTTTTATTGAAAGGAGCATGCAAATAAATCCCACCAAGACACCAATCTTTGTATAAATCCAGCAAATTTCTAAAGAATGTCGTTTTTTAAAAATATATTTTTATTGATTTCAGAGAGGAAGGGTGAGGGAGAATCACTGATGGACTGCCTCCTGCACGCCCCCTGCTGGGGATCGGCCCACAACCCGGTTATATGCCCTTGACTGGAATCAAACCTGGGACCCTTCAGTCCACAGGCTGATGCTCTATCCACTGAGCCAAACCAGCTAGGGCAAGAATGTAATTTTTGATTCTGTAATCTTCCAAGAATTTCAGCCAAAACAGACTGAAGTGGAACAAGAAATGAATTACTAAAATGAAAGCGCATATTAAGGACTAATTTTAAAGCCAATCTGAAATATTCTAATCTTAAAAAAAATAAGATGAGGTAAATAGCAAGTAATGTGTGTGAAGTACACATTATTCATAAAAATGAGTCATTTTGTTTGGTTACCTAATGACAGTAAAAACCATGAATGTATAAATTATAAAGAATAAGTCACTTACAGAGTGTTATCAGAAAAGAACATGTGATTGCAACAAAGTGGGAATAAAATTTTTTCCCACTGTGGGTTTCCTTAGAAATTTGGGTATTAAATAAGATATGAAATTATCATCAAGGAAATGGCAATTTGACTAAAATCTGAAAAATTAAACACACACTTTTTATTCACAATATGCAGGCAAGTAGCCCTTGAGTTTAGTATACTAGCAGTTCACTCATTTGGTAGCATGGATTGAATCATTCCAAACTTTAAACCAAGTATACTTTTCAGAGAACTATTATTAGATTGATTATAGGTATGCCCTATAGTCAAACGTTGGGTATCATATTGGTCATTTTGTTAAAAGCCCATGTGATCATCTGGATTCTGATTGTACCATATTCTCTGGGATATTCCTGGGACTTCAAAGAGAGTGAAGCATCATGGAAATTCCACACTTGGTCAAGAAGGACTGCACCAAGCATTCTGATGTATAGCACCCACGTTTGTCAACATCAAGATACCAACCCTCCTTTTTATTCTAATATCAATGCCATGTCTTCTAATATCCAGTAATAAAAAAAATTAAAAAGATTTTCCTTTCTCTTCATACAAATCCTCTGCCCTCCATGCTAAGATAAAGAGAACTCACTGTTCTGACTTTTGGTGTTCAAACCACTAGAATCGATGATCTCTGAAGCCTCAAAGGAAAGACCCTGGTATGTGTACATGTGGCCACAGCCATCACCATAGATTCCAGATAGGCCTGTGAGCCTCCAAGGGCAAGTGTAAACAAAAGTTCTAATTAAACTTGAGTTTAGCATTAGTAAGACTGTCCAAAGATTACATTGAAAGATAACTGAAGTGTTACTATATTCCTTTGTAAAGCTCAGCCATGACCCTAATTAATGTGTCTAGGGTGGACATGTATTTCTTCAAGAAATGGGTGGTTTTATTTGGACAATTAGACCAAGCTGACAAGGAAATTTTCCATCAAATCAAGTCATAAAAAGTACATTATTCAGCATTATTATGAGTTAAGCAGTATTTATTACCTGAACTTTACAATACTCTATTATCAATCATTACCTGCCATTAAAGTATGTTAACATGAGATCAAAGAAAGAAGCCAAGCTAAACAAACAGTCATGTCTACACGCTGCTTTAGTGCCATCCGTTTAAAGAGAGGCAAATGCCAGTTGAACTTAAGGATGGACGATTTGCATTTAAACAGAAGATGCAAATCAGTTGTACTGTGACAAGGCAGAGATTATAGAAATTCCATGCTTGTTATTCAATAGACAAGACAAAGCTGTTTTCTAGGGAATTTCTAAAAGTAGTCAAAGTAAAATGTGAGATACAAAAGTCCAGTTTTGATGGGCGCTAGTAAAGATTCATTGCTGTATCAATTCTCAGCAACAAGGCTGCCTCGGAAGTCACTAAAAATGATATCAGCTGAATGGATCTAAAGAGGAGACTAAATGTTTTTAGCAAAGTTGTAAAACCTTGGAAACCACCTCCTGAACAAACAGTCTGAAAGCTCAGAAGTCCAAGACAAGCTTACAACGCCCTGACTTTAAAATATATTCTTGTCACTACCTCTTCCCTCTTTCTCTGGAGTCAAGAGAACAAAGAAGGTTTCAGAATGGTCCCCCTTTGAAAAGTGCATTCCCCCTCCTTCATTCCAGAAATGCATGATCCCATGCTTTCTGAAATAAAGATCTTTCATTAATGCCCCCTGGTTTTCTTCCCCCTATCTTAAAGCTGATGTCTGATGGCTAGTGTTCACCTTCAACTTAAGGTCATTACAGATAGCCGGAAGAGCTCTTCAATACTTACCTACCCACCACTGCTCAATACAGAAGAGTGTTCATTTGAAGATCAAACATTCTTATAAATTTATATTTGCCTTTACTGACTGATCTAAAGTGGACAATATATACCCTTGGCAAAGGAAAAGATGTGATAATCTTATTTTCTCTGCATTTAACATTAGGTAATCCTGCAGACTTAATGTGCCATTTTTGCTTCTTGTAAGACACTAGATGGGTATTTGTTTTCCAAGTTACATTACTTACAGGATTTCTCAAAGTTGACTAAACAGGCCACTTTGGACCAATGATTACTTGGCCTCTGTCTCATAAGGTGCAAGGCTGCATACATAGAAAGATGGCTCACATTCTTAGCAAGGGGTGGGAAGAGTACTGAGAGAAGAGGGAGGATTGGGTGCCATGGGCTAGCGAGGTGAAGAACTGAGCATATATATCCAGCCAGCCAGCACACATCAGTGCAGAACTCTTGAGTTTAGCTACTGGGTAGGTAGGATGCAAGCTGGGTGGGTAGACTTCAGACTTCAGACAAACAAATGGGGCAAAGTGCAGCCATCCACAGTGGTCAGAGGTGAGCCTTCCTTTTCTGTGGAGAGCGGCTACACTGCAGTGGTTCTCAACCTTGGCTGCACATTAGAATCACCTGGGAATCCTTTTAAAATCCTGATTTCTGGGCCTCATCCTCCGGAAATTCTGTTTCTTTGTTATGGGGTGGGGCCACAACATTAGTAACAAAGAAACAGAATTTCTGGAGGATGAGGCCCAGAAATCAGAATTTTAAAAAGATTCCCAGGTGATTCTAATGTGCAGCCAAGGTTGAGAACCACTGGGCTACAGTGTTTGGACAGGTTATGATCCAAACCTGTGGTCCCACTTGGCTAAGTAAAATAGGCTGCGAGAGGTGCAGCAAGTAAACAAAGCTTGATCAGGTGCATGCAATTGAGTAGATTCGAAACCCACGAGAATGTTGTAAACATCTTGACCACGCCCTTACTTTGCCTCGTGGAATCTGGCTATAAAATAAAGACTCATCTTGCAGGCTGTGGCGCTGTCTCTCCATCAGAGAGGGCAGCGTCCCACCCAGCCCCAGCTTTCTTCTCTCGTCTTTTCTTAATCCTTCACCGTCCCCTCTCAAGTTCACCAAACCTGGCTGTGCTGGCGCGACACACTTTTCTATCCAGATAGCTGAGTTATAGGAATACATATGGCATAAGCAGACCAATCTGATGGGTATAGAGAGGATTTGTGTGGGCTCTGAGGAAGGCTCTATACCAGCCGTGGGCAAACTATGGCCTGCGGGCCGGCCCGTTTGAAATGAATAAAACTAAAAAAAAAAAAAAGACCGTACCCTTTTATGTAATGATGTTTACTTTGAATTTATATTAGTTCACACAAACACTCCATCCATGCTTTTGTTCCGGCCCTCCGGTCCAGTTTAAGAACCCATTGTGGCCCTCGAGTCAAAAAGTTTGCCCACCCCTGCTCTATACATTTGGAAGGTATGTTTGGAATAAAATTGTAAAGGACCTTGAAGGCCAGACTCATAAGAAGGAAGTTGATTCATTTAAGTAGTGCCTTTCCTCTGTTAATTTCTAAGGAGGGGCATGGCATGGAGAAGATAGTATGTGGCTGTTTGTCTCTAGCACTTGGCTAGAGGTGAAGGAAGTGTCTCCACCCACCACAGCTCAAAATGGTCTGGGGCTCCTGTCAGCCAGTTTGCCAGCAGCAATTAGATTTTAGCTCAGTTCACCAGCTTACTTCACCTGCAGAGAAGGAAGAGCTATCCCTGCTCCTTGACCTCCAGGCTCTGAGGTAGCAGGCTGACTTGTATGTGGTTCCTCTCCCCTCTCAGTGTGTTCTCCACGCTCATTTTAACTTGATTTCTATCCACATAAAAATATTGGTGTTCAAGTATAACACTGTGACTCATCTACGTTGTCACCCAGTCTCAGGAATGGCCATGCCTGAACTACTAAGAAAATGATACTACCACAAAATGACGGGAAAGACAGTGCTGAATGTGAGGTAGGGTAGGACCTACAAGGAAATGGCCAGCTACTGGTTGAAGATATAGTCGAATTTAGGAGAGAGGAAGGGACTGTGTGATACAAATAAAGTTTGAACTTGGCAAGCAATTTATACCTTGCCAGGAGACTTAGAGCTTTACTTTCAGAAGGGCAATCTCTTCTACTCACACAGCCAGCGTGCCTGCCCTGCTGGCTCCCACCCATTCACAGTTAGGTTGCATTTCTTGAAATTAGGTTAAGTAAATACCCCATTCAGTCCTTCCTCACTGGGACTGCCATTTGAAACTCTCTAGTGAACGATTTGATCCTGTCTCTCCTTGCTCTGAAACCATCACTGGCTCTACACAGCCTTCTGGGGAAAAAGTGGAAACAGGTTGAAATTAAAAACTTTAAAACCTCTATGATCTGATGTAAACGTTTCTGACTAAATTTAGCTCACATCTCTTCCTTTACAAAACGTGCATTTATTCAAACCAAGCTCCTGACCCTTCCCCTTTTCCTGCTTCTTTGCCATTCTTTGTACCATTCCTTCTTTCTAGTCTGACTCTCCCCCTGCCTGGATTCCCCACCACTGATAGCTAATCCATTCACCAACAAACAGACCAAACACTTCTCTTCATGGAAGAGCCTGGGTCACATCCAACTGATCTGATTTCCATCACATTTTAGATTTTTCTTGTGTCAGTATCACATGCTGATTATTTTATATGATACTTGTTAATATCCTACACCTCCTATCATTTTGTATGTCAAAGAACTTTAAGAATCTTTTTTTTAATGTCCTCATACTGGCTGGACCAGTGCCTCAGACATTTGTTGAAATAGTGGGCTAGTGATGAGCACATGACACCACAGGAACAATTGGAGTTCTGTTTTTAAATTTTATACAAGACCCTCAGAAAAAAAACAAAAAAAACTCTTTTTACTCCTTCGTGGGATTGTTAAACTGGGTGATGTAAGCCTAAAGCTGTCTACCTGAAGGAAGGAAATGTTCAGGTTGAAGGAGAAAAGCAATAAGGCTAATGCTTAGAAAGAAAGAGCAAGTAAGGAAGAGAGGGCAAGCCAGTGACATCATGTGGTCAATGTTGTCGACAAAGACAGCTCCAGCCTCAGGCTTCCCCAGATCCGGGACCTAACACATCTCCTTTGGTGTTTGTGCTTGTTTGAGGCAGGTTTCTATTCCTTATGAATTAAAGAGTCCTTGGCATTCACATATGCTGAGAGGCTTCTTGTGTTTTGAAGCATATAAGATAAAGTTACCCTAAGCACATCCCTGCTGTGATTCTGAACATCTGTCAGGCACAACATATGTTTTTCTAAAGCATCTCACTATTCTTGCTTCATTTAAGATGAGGGCATTTGATAAACACATCATGTTACTTGAAAAGTGATTATTATCTGCCCTATCAATTATTGATAAGGAACTTAAATTTAATGAAAAGAATTCACAGACTGATGGGTGCATTCCATTACTGAGAACTGCACCCTTTCTCAGCCTAACAGTCTGGAGGATTTCTGAGCTTCTTGGCCATTCCTGATGTCATATTTCTAATGGCCCAATAAAGTACCCTAGTCTAGCTCTACTCGCCTCAGAAACTAGGGGAGGCTTCTAATAGATGGACCTTCTACCTTTTACTAAAAGGAAGTACTCATCCCCAGAAATCCTGCCTATCATCTCAGATAAATCAACTTCTGCTCATGCTGTCAGGGTTTCGTCAGTGCACTACTTACAAATCCACTGGTCCAGAGTACAGATTCTAAGGGAGGCCAGGCCATGCATTCTTCACACCTTTTAAAATGAAGTTGAGGAAGAGTTCCCACCACCTGGTACCATAACAGTAAAATCTAGGAATTGTATCATTTTCAGAAGGTCAAGGGAAAAATGCCTCTGAATAATTTGAAAACAGAAATGGTACACCTGCAACCATAAGTCACTTCTAGATGGATAAATATACCTTTTACAACATTATTTCAGAAGTCCATTTTGTTGTTCAGAATTGAAACCAAGATACATTCATCATGTTTGTAACAATATCCAGCTGATGGTTCTGGAAGTTTTGTTGTGAAAATGCTCCCTCACAGGAAGCTCCAACTTGTCAGTGAAAGGGAGAATTGGAAGTCTCTTGGGAGGAAGTTGTTCACACCTCCAGGAATCATTGCCTAAGCATTCTCACAAATAGAGGAGCCTACAAGCTGAAAACTGTCTTGTGATTTCCCTGAGCACTTTCTTAGGAAGATGGAAGAGGCATCAGTGTCTCTCCATCTGGTCCCATCTATCGCAACAAATCACTTAAAGTTTTGAAAAAAATAGTAAAGAGTAAAAATCTAATCTAGCAAGGCACCCAGTAGCCAGTCGGTGACCCCAATTAGGCAGGTCCTGAAACTTAATGGTAAATTGAGGTCTTGAAATGACTTCTGACCAAGTCACAGGGACACCATTCATTATTAATGCCTTTAATTTTTCTCGTCTCTCATAGATTGTTGAGGTTGAGGGTGTGTGTGTGTGTGTGTGTGTGTGTGTGTGTGTGTGTCCTCAATCAAGTTTATCAACAGTTGATTATTGACAATATTCTGCAAATCTTTTTCCAATACTTCATATATATCATGCTTCCTAAGAGCTCAAGGATGCTATTCAGTTTTCAAGTGATTCATATCCAGAGACCATTGAGGAAAAACTTGACAGATTTCAGGAAATCTTGGATCATTTCAATGCATCAAATATCAAAGGAAAATAAAGAATTGTGGAATTAGACAGTCCAAGGCCACACTACCTTACAACTAGCTGGGTGACTGCAAGCAACCTGTTTAACCTCTCTGAACTTTATTTTCTCATCTATACAATAAGAATAAAATACTTTACTCACAGCACAATTACACAGGTTTAATAAGACAGAACACATGTAATACATGTGAACACAAATAGCACAGTGCCTGGCAGCCAGCAAAGTTTTAGTAAATACAGTTGCCATGTGTCTGGTTTTAAACCAGACAGCTTGGTGTTTGAGTTTTCTGTCTGAGAAACAGATCGAGAAAAGACCAGACGTATAAATGTAAATGTGAGTAAGTGCTATTATTACTGCCATGACATGTCTTGTGCACGAGGACTCGAGCTTTCTCTCACAGAACAATTCGCAGCCACGAATGAGTGCGCCCGCCTCACCGAGACATGCTTCAGGCACCAATGCCAGGAACTCAGCATGCACTTTGCTAAGTCTCGAATCCCACTGCGGCTGTGGGCCAGGTATGTGGGGGTGGACCGTGCAGTGTGTTCAATGTTTCCTTTTACAATTGTAAAATGTACAGTTCCTAGCAGTGTGGGCCTCTGTCCAGCTCTCATTTTCCTGTCATCCCCTTGTTCTCCTCTTTGGTAAAGGGAGATTAGGCAGTGTTATGCTAAAGAACTGACTGCTTGAAAAATAAGAATTTTGGATTTTTATTTCAGTTCTCAAATTGCTTAGCAAAGAAGTCAATATTTTTTTCCAGTAAGAAATTTATTTTATCAAAATAACACTTACCAATTCTTGTCATTAACTCATCAACGTCCTAGATAAGCCAACACTCCTGTGCCCAGCTTTCCCATGAATTTTTCTGCCTGCAAAGCCAGGCTGGGAAAAGCCCAGATGACCTGATATTGCCTGGAAGTGGCACCCCTCATAAGATCAAAGTGTGAGCCTTACCTCAATGCCCAATAGAGACATAAGTCCAATTGACTTTGCTGGCCTGGGTGATACCCAATTAGTATTGTATTTCACGTCCACCAAAGAGAGACAAGCATTGTTGAGCTTCTTCATTGCCAATCAGAAAAAAATTTATCACCTGTTGTTGGACCCCACAGCCTAGAATGTCAAACGATATTGCTTTCTAACCTAATTTTTAACACAGACTTCAGTTTCTTTCCAAAGGCATTTCACCCGATAGTGTTGGATTCTTGGCTACCCTCACAATACCAGAGACTCCAAAAGTTTCCTCCTTAAGAAGAATATAGCCTGTAGAACAACACCATAGCCCAACTGAAAAATTATCAACACTTCCTAGGAATGGAGTCAAGAATTCCAAACAATATTGGTTATGTCCTTACAGTGTGTAATGAAATCAATCTTAGGAGAAAATCTCCTTTCTCAGGAAGAGCCTGTTCCCTGAGTTGTTGCCTATCAGTATCGTACCGATGCCCTTGAACATCTGCCTGTGCTTAAGCTTAGATGAGTGCAGTTGCATACAGTCCCCAGATTCTGTGGTGCCCCTGCCCCCTGGAAGGTTTGGATGTCCCAGGATTTGACTGATTCACTTCTTTAGACTAATTATGTTGAACAATTAGTAGCCCAGGATGCCTTGTAGATTTATGTCTTTAACTGGGATAAAGGAGGCTTCCAATATGGCAGATTTCTTAGGCATGCAACCATTATACAGACTATCCACATTCAGGTGTCTTTCAAAAAGAACACTGTGCAAAGAACTTGTTGTTTTAGAAACTGGTATCATGACATCCTTACTTCTTCCATAGAAGTGAGGGAAGAGTAGTGTCTTAGTCAATTTAAACTGCTATAACACAATACCACAAAATGGATGGCTTAAATCACTGACATTCATTTCTCACAGTTCTGGAGGCTGACAAGTCCAAGATCAAGGTTCAAGCAGATTTGGTAAATGGTGAGGATCCACTTCCTGGTGTGTATTTTCACATGATAGAGAAAGAGAAAGCTCTGGTCTCTCATACTCTTCTTATAAGAACACTAATCCCATCATGGGAATGCCACCCTCGTGACCTCATCTAATCACCACCTCCAAAGGCCCCACCTCCAAATACCAACACATTGAAGGTTAGGGTTTCAGCATTTGGATTTGGCTTGAGGGGGTTGGAGGGGACAGAGGGGGACATACATTCAGTCCATAACAGGTGGAGTGGAGAGGAAAGAAGACTAGAAGTGACATTTGCTGGCCTAAACTATATTCTTTTTTATTCTAATACTAGTGGCCCAGTGCATGAATTCGTGCACTGGTGGGGTCCAGCCGGCCCACTCCTGAGGGTGGGCAGGGGGCCAGTCAGGGGTGGGGCTGGCCCGGGCTAGGGGCCACGGGCATTCTGCTGTTCGGTCTATTTGCATATTACCCTTTTATTATATGGGATACTTTGATTTGTATTTTATTGTAAAAGTAAGACCTGCTAATTTTCTAATTATAGAAAAATATTAAAATATAGGAAAAAGAGAAAAATCTCAACTATATTAACCAAAAGTAAACAGCTACCTTTTCCTTTTCTTCTTCTTTTTTTAAACTTCGTGACTTTTCAGATTCTTTAATATGCAAATATGTTTCAACAAGAATGCTTTCTCTAACAGACCACCTACTCATAGTCCCAAGAAACACAGCTTGGGAGATACTGTCCTGGGGAGTAGTCATAATTTGGGATATAATTTTACACTGTGAGAACTGATTTTTGTAAATTCTTTCTTGGAAAATTGTTTTGCCTGATGTGCAGCTTTAGGAGATGGAAAGCTCTAGTTCACTCACTGAGTAAAGAGCCCATGGAAAGTCAGAAATAAGATGAAGACAGGAGTAATTTGGGCTTAGGATGATGTGTTATTTGCTTCATAAATGGCCCAGGCACACGCTCAGGATACAGTACCTTCCACTGTATCCTGCTTTACATATTCTCATCCTTTTACTTCCAGAGCCATTTAGAAAAAATATTCACTCAAATTCTGCGTATACTTGTTGGGAATTACATGTTAAATTTTAATAGCCCCAATGCCCAGTTTAGGATTTCCATTTCTACCCACTTTCATACTGCATCTCCTTGGGAAGTGACTATCCACTGTTCAACACAAAATCAATTTCTTTGCTTGCTTTTCCTATTTCCTAGCATATCAGAAAGTCTTAAATATGGTACATTGCCTCTGTTTTTCCAATTCTTCCAACCTGCATTTTCTCTGACCTTCTTTACTTTCTAAAAGACACCTCTAAGTAGGCATCTCTGTATTAACATTTGGGCCACCAATTCTGGTCATGTAGCTCTAAGAGGCAGACTGTATCAATACCAGTAGCTCACATCTACAAAGTCACTTCTATGTACTTGACACTGTGTGCGCTAAACCCTTTACATAGATCAGTTCATTTAATCCTCACTCAATAGACCAAAACAAAACAAAACAGCCAAGACATCTGCACTCCCCTTTCTGCAGGTGAGTAAGCCTAGACTTGGCAACTTGTCTACAGTTTCACAGTAGTAGAGCAGGATTCAGATCCAGGACTGTCTGATTCCAAAACCCATGGTATTACCTACACTCTTTGCAATTACAGTCTAGAACAATAATTTCCAAAGTTTGGCCCTGAAATAGCAACAACAATATCACCCTGTTGCAAATGCAAATTCTCAGGCCCCCTCTAGAATCAGAAACTCTGAAGATGTAGCATATATATAGACACACAATAAAATATTATTCAGCCATAAAAAAAGAAATCCTGCCATTTGCAATAACATGGATGGACATTGAGGGCATTATGCCAAGTGAGATATGTTAGAGAAAGTCAAATATCATGTGCTCTCACTTACACGTAGAATATATTTTTTAAGCTGAAGTCATAAAAACAGAGTAGAATGGAGGTTGCCAGGACTAGGGGTGGGGGATAGGAGGTGGGATGAGGAGATGTTAATCAAAGGGTACAAATTCCTGGCTGTAAGATAAATAAGATTAGGGGTCTAATGCACAGATTAGGGGTCTAATTAACAATACTGTATTATAGGCCCTGACTGATTTGGCTCAGTGGATAGAGCGTCGGCCTGCGGACTGAGGGGTCCCAGGTTCGATTCCAGTCAAGGGCATGTACCTTGGTTGTGGGCACATCCCTAGTGGGGAGTGTGCAAGAGTCAGCTGATCAATGTTTCTCTCTCATTGATGTTTCTAACTCTCTATCCCTCTCCCTTCCTCTCTGTAAAAAATCAATAAAATATATATTTTTAAAAAACAATACTGTATTATAGACATTCAAGTTGTCAAGAGAGTAGATCTTAAATGCTATCACCACACAAAAATAAATTGTAATTATGTGAGGGGAGGGAGGTGTTAACCTCATTGTGGCAATAATTTTACAATATATATGTATATCAAATTATCACATCATACACATTAATCTTACATATGTTATATGTCAATAATATCTCAGTAAAGCGAGGGGGTGGACTCTGAGGGCGGGACTCAGCAATCTGTGTTTTAACTCGCCCCAAGGTGAGTCTGTTAGGTGCTAACGTCTACAAAGCCACTGTCTGGAAACCAAGCAGAAAGACTTTAGGTCAAAGGTGAAGAATAATTTTCTAGCAGGATCATTAAACTGAGGTGGGCCATCTCCAAAGGCTGGGCTTGGATCTCCCTGTCTGGCCCTGATAAACAGGGGGGGCCCTTTGATCTAGAAGGTCCTTCCACCTTCGTCATTCCCTCTCTCAAGTATAGAGCACCACATCACCAGATCTTAGGGGGCCACTCAGTACTCTCGTCATCACCAGAGAAAGCTCACTCCTAAAATTTAACCAAACAACTGACTATTCCGATCTCATGTGTAGGTGCTGGGAAAACCATCAGCAGGAACAGGAAGGGTATCATCACTGCTCCCCCGCTCTGCTCCCCCACGGCAGTGAGTGGCATGCCGTATATTAGCAGGCACTTCACATTCGCTCACTCAGAATCCCCCATTAGACAAATCCCACCTGTGAGCACTGCTGTCTACACCACATAACACCACATCGATCAAGAGTGGAGAGAGGCCAAAGTCATGAACACCATAGCTTTCCATAAAAGTTAATTAATGACAGAAGCATATTGTTGGGAATGGCAACACGGCCGTTATTTATGGCTCAGGAAACCCCAAATGCAGGACTTGCCTTTTCCCTTCCCGTAGCCCCAGCTCTGCTTGGGAGCAGTTTACTCACCCCACTCCAGTAACTTCATGAATCATTTGCCAAGTTAGCCAGAGAATGTAGCGTGGAATCTATAAAAATTAATGCAACAGCTGGACATCTAACACACATCCCAAGAGAAACAGACCACCCAATGGATGCTGCCCTGTTCTTTGCTATCCCTGTATCTCAACAGTTTTCACACTTCACATTTCTGCTGCCATTAACAGTTCCAACCCATCACTCCCCAGAAAAGGCTTTCCCCAAGGAGCCCTTGCTGCTGAGAGGCTTCTATAAACTCCCTTCCCCACTTCCTGGCCACACCACCACACACAGGCATGGGCCGGCTGCTGGGGAAACAGCCCTGGCTGACACATAGTTATCGCTTTAGGAGGCTGTGCTGCATCGTGGTAAAAAGTGCCCATCAGGCTTCGAATTCTGGTAGTGTTCTGAGCGTCCTCCTCTGTAAAACGGATCCAATAGTAACACTCACCGCTGAAGGTTGTTGTGCGATTTGAACTAACATGATGTGTGCTCTGCAACACCTAGTGCCGAGCAAGGGCTGAGTAAACCTTCATGGTACTGTGGCTTCTACTTCACTCTTCCTCCCTGAGAATGCCAGGCGCCCCCACAACCCTAGTCTATTCCCCACACCCTAAACCATTCCCCGTACAGATTTAGAAGGAGGTGGCCTGACGGTGATGCAAGGTTTTACCTGTGTGTTCTTCTGTGCATTATTCTGAAGACAAGATCTAGAGCTTTCAGTTTATTCTCCGAGGTACTCTGACCACTGCCGTGTCTCAGGGAGAGAAAGAAAACCATGTTCTTGAAAAGCTCAGAAAGCAATAATGCACATTTATACTTGAGAAGACGGTCCTGTGTTGGAAAGAGCACTGCGCTATGAGTCATGTGCCTCAGGTTTTAATCCTGTTTCTACCGTAAGTGAACCATGCACCTCCCTTCTCCCAGCTCAGCTCCCGTTTCTTTACATTTGAAATGGACATTATAACGACTCCTCACCTGGCCTGTGCCAGCGGTTCTCAACCTGTGGGTCGCGACCCCTTTGGCGGTCGAACGACCCTTTCACAGGGGTCGCCTAAGACCATCCTGCATATCAGATATTTACATTACGATTCATAATAGTAGCAACATTACAGTTATGAAGTAGCAACGAAAATAATGTTATGGTTGGGTCACAACATGAGGAACTGTATTTAAAGGGCCAGAAGGTTGAGAACCACTGCCTTATACAGTTGCAGAGATTATGATAGGTAATGGATGTGAAAGCATCCTTTAAAGCAGAAAACAGCATGCCAATGAATGTATGATCATTTACGGCTCAGATGCCTCATCAGGATTCCAGTGGATAGATAAACAGCTTTTCCAACTGGCTGGTGGAGTACAGAAAATCATGAAGAAAATAATGATGGAGCGAGTTACATTGTGTCTTTTGTTCTGCTTTTTTTTTGCTTTTTTTTTTTTTGTAAACTAGTATAGTTATCTCTGGAATAATTTATTCAAAATAAGCAAGCAGAAACCCTTTGCGGGAGAGGGAATCCTGTAAATATTGTTTGAGTTCACCCACTCCTTCCAGCTACACGGATCCCCCCATGGTTCGTTTTAATTGCATGTCACTGCTAACTTCCTCGTAAAGAGACAGGCCTCTGCCATTCCTTCTAATTATCCGAATCGCCAGCCACTGTGTGTGGCCTTACCTACGGCTTTTAACCAGAAGTAATGTCACTAAATCAAAGCAAGTGGGAAGCGTCCCTGTTGCAGTGACTCTAATAAATGCTACATGACATTCCTTTAAGACCATTTGGAAATATTCTCTTCAGGTTACACCAATTCCAACATGATAACTCATCAGTTAAAAACAGTCCGAACCAGAAGCCCACGTGTAAACCGTACCTCTCTTAGCTCCTCTTGCTAGAGGAGCCACATTTCATCTGTCAAGGACATTAATTTGGCAATTTGACTTCGGGCCTATGCCATCCTCCAGAGGGGTGGGGGAAACATATAGTTCAATACAATTATGTAGCTATTTCTGTAGCTTTCCCAAACCCAGAGGCTATGGCATTAGATGATATTGGCATTAATAATAATAATAACAAAACATCGTTTATTGATGTCTTCCTACATGCAAACATCATGTAAACCTCTTTCTACAGGTTATCTCAATCAACACAAATCCTTTACACAGCTATTATTCCCAATCCACAGTTGTGAAAACTGAGGCCTTGAGAGGTTAAGGTTAAGGAAGTTGCCTGAAGAGAGAGAGAACGTATGTGATACTGACAAAGAGACAGTTGCCAAGGTGGCTGAGATAAATTACTCTGGCTTCTCATGACCTAAGGACACAGTTGTACTATTCCTCTTGTATATTTCTGTTAAAACTTTGAGCTGAAATATTTAGGCATCTGAAAATATGAGTTCCTCTTAGTTCCAACTTACAAATGTAAAATTACAGAAACCCTGGAGAAAATGTTTGTTATTCATGAGAAATATTATTTGTATTTCAGCATTTTACCATATAGCTCCAGATATTAAAAACATATGTTGCATATTTTTTATTTGCATGCTGGTAAAATAGATGTGTTTAGATCTCATGAAAATGAAAAATTATGTACACTTATATACATAATAACATAATAAATGTACATAAGGCTGCACTCTTATGCTCTAGACAGGTTCCTACATGCATATGTTAATAACATTTTTTAAAAGTATACCTATGTGTATCTGCATATTCATGTTTTATCACTATTTTTATACTTTCCTGCAAATAATTGTCAAGCTGTTACTATACCTTTTAATTTTCCCCAGAATGATTTTCCTTTACAATAAAAACCTTTGCAACATGATCATGGTAAATCTCTTGGTAAATTTTTGTCAGCACTTGAAAACTGGTAACCACACATCAAGTCCGAATCCCTGATCCAGAGACCCAAACAGTTTGCTGTTTAGTACCTCTTGCCTAGAAGTTCAAAAAGGAGTCCATTACAAATATAAGAGACTGGAGGCCTGGTGCACAAAATTCGTGTAGGGTTAGGGTCCCTAGGCCTGGTCGGCAATCAGGGCCAATCTGCAGGGCAACTGGCAGGATGATCAGCCCCCACTGTCCCCTGCCTTGGCTGGCCTGGTGCAGCCCGCTCGCCGGCCCCACCCCCTCACTGCTGCTGCTGGTCAGGGCCTGCAGGCTGGGGGCAGCTCCTGCATTGAGCGTCTGCCCCCTGGTGGTCAGTGCATGTCATAGCGACTGGTCGTTCTGCTGGTTGTTCCGCTGTCCAGTCAATTTGCATATTAGGCTTTTATTATATAGGATGATGAAAAGCAGCTACTCTCTCCCTGTTGACCTTGTTATTCAGAGCAAGTACAGTGCTGAGGTGAGGAGAGTTGCCCCACCAAAAACTCTGTCCCTCCTGCCCAACCAAATGAGGTTTGAGTAGAAATACTTCCTGGGATAAGTACTGCTCCGTGCACCCAGTCCTGTAACCCCAGGTTTTGTCCCCCCTTTCATCCCTCTTCTACCAACACCAGTCAGAGCAACCACTAGGTAACTAGGAATAGAGTGATAATAAGGTTTAAATGATTTTTTTAAAATAGTTACACTAAAGCCTTTGTTGCCATCTTTAATTCACACACTTGCTCATTCTAATCAGCTGTGATCATCTAATTCACATCTATTTTTATCAATTTTATCTGCATGAGAAAATTACTAAGGGGCAGGGATCCAGTAAATATAGCTCTGTAGGCAGTGTATTAGTAAACAGACTCGGCTGGTGAAACAACGACCCATCTACCAGCAAAACAAATAAACAACAGCAGAACAGTGCCCCAAACAAGAGAGAAATTTGAATAGAAACCGTCCAGGGTTGGTAGAGCAGCTCAATATCATTAGGAACCCAGGAATTGTTAGATTGTTGCTAAGTCATCCTCAACAAATTCCATGCGTGACAAGTGCTTTCCATCTCATTGTCCCTAATGGCTACTCCAGATCTCACCTCCACATCCATTCTAGCCAGTGGTAGGAGGAGGAGGGAGAAAGGAGGGCATACCTCTATCCTTTAAGGGCATAATCCATAAATGGAACACCACACTTCCATCCATTGGCCAGGACTTCATCACATGGCCACACCTAGCTGAAAGGGAGGCTAGAAAACGTTGTCATTAGCTGGACAGCCATATGCTCACTAAAATTTTTAGGCTCTATTGCTAAAGAAAGAAAGAGAGAATGCATATTGGGAAACAACAAGTGAAATATTCATTCATCCATGTATTCATGCATGCATGCATGCATGCATTCATTCATGACACTGGACACCTACTTAATGCCAGGAACTGTGCTAGTATTAGGAATACACCAATAAAACACCATTCTCCAGTCCCTACCTTAAGGGATTTACAGTCTAGTGAGGAAATAAATAGGAAAAAACACACCTGTTAATAAAAACCAAACTGCTCTAATGGGATTATGCACTCTGCCTAGCAGAACCAGGAAAGCTCAGAGAGGAGGCAACCTTTGAAAGACAGTAATAATCACACAGTAATAATAGCATCCCTTTGGTAGTTAATTTGTGCCAGGCACTGTTCTAAATCCATTGCATATGTTAATTTATTTAATCCCTCCATGATAGAAACCATTATTGTTCCCACTTTACAGATGAGAAAACTGAGGCATTGTAAATGGTAGAATTGAGATTTGAATGCATGCAGTCTGACTTCAGACCCTGTACTGCCTTTCATGAGAAGGAAAGGGTCCCCACCTCATCACCTCAGTCTCCCAATGCTTCCTTGCCACATAGAAGAAATAGAACATAGGAGGAGGGGAAAATTAAAGGAGCTCAAAGCCTCGCTAAGACACAGCACAATGGAACTCAAAATGCAATGCGCTCTAGCTGAGAAGAGTGGTTCTTAATGTACATTCTAGGGAAACATTGCAGGGTCCCAGGCCCTGTGGAATACTCTCAGGAAGATTTGAGCTTACCAAATATATGGCATGTTCGGTTTTTTTAATTCAAAAAAGTAACCTTCGTTCTATTTACTAAACACTAGACATCAATTCACCACCCTCCTTCCAGAAGCAACATAATCATTCCCTTAATCCCGGGGTGGTAATTTTTGCATGGGCATGAGAGAAGCAATTCTGCAATGTAGAAGGGGGTCCACAACCTAAAAGAAGTTTGGCCTTCATGGAAATCAATGATGCATTCAGAAAAGCTCTTCTGCCTTGATGATCCTGTTGGACAAAATAGAATTTGTTCATTAGCAACAGTTATTTACTGTGGTTCTTCTATTATTCTAAACAGATTGCCTTTTATTTTTAAGGTGCTGGCCCTAAAAGATGAGGGGGAAACACAAGTGAAAGCATTCAATGAAAACTTGGTAATATTTCAGCGTGTTTCAATGAGTCTCTTTTTCTCGTGTTTTCTTCTGGTCATTTCCCACCCTTGATTAGTAATTTTACACCCTAATAGTAAAATATGAAATACTTTTTAATACTGCCATGGTGGTAAAAGTGTTTGGTTTTTATGATGTGTCTCCAGAGGTAGATCTTTAGCGGTACATAGTGAGGTTAATTCAGCATAAAGTGGCATAATACTTTTTTTATGTCTGTTCACTCATTTAGAAATTACGGGATGAATTCTAAAGGAAGGTTCACCCCACTGACTGGAGACTAGTGTTTTTAAAGACTGGGGTTCTCTTTTTCTCTTTAGGGAGGTGAAAAATGTTTCCAATCTACTTTTTAAAAATATAATAAACAGGAGTTCTTCCCCATTTTTGTTTCCTCAGATTCCTGGGAGAAGGTCCATTATGGGAAGTTTTGCTGTTGCTGGAGCTGACTCTCCCATCTACTCCCAGAGAGCCCGCCACTCCTGCTTTTCCCCCTTCAGACGCTCCCACTCTGGGAGCTACTCTAAATGAGACCTGGAAACCTAACAATCCTTTTCCACTCTGCCATTTGCGAAGACACTGATAATACTTCCTTTGGCTGTATTGTTCAATTGTGTGAGGCAGAGAAAGAAACTGAGTTAGCTACTTGGTAACACAGTGGTAAATCGGGGGGTGGGGAGGGAGGAGATGAAAAGAAAACAAATAAACACGGGAATTCATCTTCCCTGGTCATTGAGCTACACTGTAAACAGATCCCCCAGCTCTGGTGCCTGGGGGCGGTGACACCCGCCTGTGGAGATGCATTTAGAGAAAGTCACAGCACAGCCCTGATCTCCCAACATGCACCGGCATCAGACAGAGAACGGAGGTAAATTTCGTGTATGTTCACTCTTCCTAATATCAGCACTTACAGAAGTCCAAATTGGACTTGTACAATGAGCTACCTTCTAACTTAATCTCACAGTTGCTTCTAATTTCAATCTCTAATGAATGCTTGGCACTCCTGTGCTTCCTTTCATAAAAAGACAAAGTTCCTGCTTCTCACTTCATAAAAATGGCAAGAACAAGTTAACCTTTAGCTAATATGGATAAGAAAAGGTTAATATGAGTAGAATGAAAACACAATTTCCCCACAATTTTAATTTTACAGTGAAATCCAAAGCTCTTTAGACTAGATAATTGTTAGTTTTTCTGGGTACTTACTGCATTACCCCACTTGGAAACCTATTAAGAATTAAAAGTAAACATGTCAAACAAGAACTGCTCCCTAATTAATACTAAGACATGTATGAAAACACTCTTGAATATTAGGCTTAGTAGTATTGTATATTATACTGTCCTTGCTTATAAAAAGTTAAATGTTTCTTCAAATGAGAATGCAGACCAATAAAGATAGCTAAATATGTAAAGTGCAGCTATCCATCTGACACACTCAAACCGGTTCTGATAATGTTACACAGCCTCCTTGCATTTTAAAGATTAATTAATTCTAACTACCCTCCTGTGAGAGAACTGATAAACAAACAAGTTGATTAACAGAGAAGTTAAAAAATATATAACATCATGCAAACGTACCGCACCTGAGGTCAATGCTTAAGCAGTTGTGACAAAGAGACTTTAATGCTGTCTGATTTCTAGCTGCGTGGTCAGAACCCCACGTCTCAAGAAGACATAAAGAAAGTGACGCAATGCTTCCCACACCCCAAGAATTTGCTGCTGGTGTTTAAGAGCAGAAAGGAAAACCAACCATAAATATGTAAAACCCAAATAAACATAATGATCTCTTAAACTCTGACCCAACGTTAATCCACGTATTAGTGATTTTCTCAGAACTAAACCAAAAGAGGTTTTCCAAGAAACAGAATCTACCTTTCTGAAACGTCAGACGGAATCAAAGTCAGCTGTGGTGTGTGAAAGGGGCTGGGGACCTGTCCTGATGTGGCCCCTGGGCCAGGGTTTGAATCCAGGTCTGTCACCTCCTGGGGGACAGCAGAACCTCTGAGCATCACTTCCTGCCATGACAGTGTTTCCATTCTTCACACACTTGCTACATTTTGGGACATAGTATGGCTAGGTCCACTGAATTCAAGGACAAGGAAAGTGGAAAGTAACGAGGGTCTAGACTTCATGGAGGAGCATGTCCTGAAGGGAGGTGGTCCCTTGGGGGACACTCCAAGTTCAGGGAGAAGTTTAGTCCAATAGACAGACCACAGTCTCCCAAACACCTACAATTCAGCAACAGTGTGCTACCACATGACACAAGGTACAACAATAGGTCACCCACTTCCAGACTTTACACTCAAGTAGAAGTGGATTCATTTGTGCTGTGTGGAAGCAGCAAACATACTGGTCTAAGGGATAATTCTATGTAATTAAAACTCTAGTCTTTTAGGCGCTCCGTGGCTGCTTATCAAACTACTGTTCCTTATGGTCTGAAAACTGTATCCTTATGGTCTGAAAAAGTTAACATGCCTCTGAAAGTGCTTATCATGGTTACATGCTTACCACACCTAAAAAGTCTGCAGCCTATTAATGGGAACATATGTAGAATGAAAGGGGGTGGGTGGGTTTTAACTGGAAAAACAAGTATCAAGACAGGATTTAAAAGTCATAAAATCCAGGTCTCCTTCAAGTCATTTAAGAGAGCCAAAGCAGTCTGCTGTTTGATACAAGAAAATATAACAGTGAGGAACATAGCAATTTAGCCATATCACAATAGGACAGAGAAATTAAATAACATGTTAGATAGAGAAAATCTACTGGATACAAAACCTAGAGCATGGCAGTAATTTTCGTGAGAATAACCTTGGATGACCTTCAGTAATTTGCATATATAAAGGGGAGCACCAGCTTAACCTCCAGTAAGGAGGAGTCTGTTCTCTAAGGTCTAGACTCAAAACTCCAAAAGTCTGACCGGAATCTGACCAGCTACTTCCCTAGTCTTTATTCTCTGGCACTGGCCTACTTGTCAGAGTTGAGAGCAAGCATTTTATATTAAAGGTGGAGTACATGAGTTAGGAAAATATTTGATTTAGGCAAACAATAGTTTCCAACATTGCCACAATTCCATTAGGACATGATTTTATGATCTAGGAGGAGAGATGGAGAAATAAGTACACAGATATTTGTACCTTCATTCTGTCTAAAATTATGATGATGATAATAATAATAATAATAATCACCCCCAAAACAACTCACAATTGGCACGCCCACTGAAGAATAAAAGTCTGTTTTTACTGTATATTCTATGATAAGAAAAAATCACCCTCGATGTTAAATTTTTTAAAATTGTGCCTCTTATTAGTTTTTATAATCGAAGTGTTGAAAATCCAATACACTCTTTCAAGAGGAAAATCTAAACAGTTTTTTGTCAGTAACAGCAACATACAGTAGTCTGGAACCTCCTTGAAGTTAATTGCAGCACAGCTCACTAATGAAACTTTCCGTCTATTAAATCTTAACAGGCATAACTATAAAAATGGCGCCAAGCTTTCTCCTGCTCTGGAATGTCCCAGCCAGCACTTTGTGACTTTTACCCTTTATCTTTGTAATTACTGTAATTATTGCAGAGTTGGAGTAGAATCAAGATCTAAGAACGTAGGTTTTTTTTTCAAAGTCCAATTTTTTTTTTAATATATTCTCAGGATGGGAAATGTTTGAGATGGCCTAAGAAAGGGGCCGGTTCATTTCACCGTAGAACCCATGTCAGAGTCAAGGACGACTGAATTATCACTGAAATCCAGAATACAACTATAATATACTAATGCCTTCTACAGAACTGTGATTTCTTAGTAAACTGATTTTACATTTTATTTTGCATAATTTACATATTAATATAAGTCATTTTGTAAGTAATGTAAGCATGGAGAAGACGTCAAAATCATTACCTCCAGTTTTATAGTGGAGCAAGAAAATGTTCCCCTATTTTTTTCATATTATCCATCTGAAAATGGGCATTATTCTTAATCAATATTTTGAAGTCTTTAGATGAAAACTAGCAGGCAATAAAAACTCTTTTCTATATTACTTGTTCTCATGAAGAACAAAATCACTTTTATTTTATTGTCTCTAAACGGTCCCTATGTCCCTAAGATGGGAAGAGGACATAACTCGTGCCTCCAATTCTTATTTAATTTTGTATCACTTCTTTCTAATATTAAAAAGAAGTGCTTTAGAGTAGCACTCCTAGAAAGTACAATCATTTTGTTCCTGGTTCCAAGCCTTTGTCCTAAATAGCAGCAGCTAGAGAAAGGAAATGTCCCACTAAGAGACGGGTTTGGGGGCCAAATGAGGATGGACTGTATGCATAATGCATTGCAGTAAATTACTGCTTTGCTGCGGGGTAAGTGTATCTGCAGTATAATGCCCGGTGGGCATTTTATTCCATTTCTATTTTCCCTAGGCAAGTTGGAGCCAAACAGACAGCATGTACATATATAGTTTTGGCTACGATACCTAGGGCATAAAACATGTTAATTAACTTTTAAAAAGTAAGTTTTGATTAGTTTTATAATATCTGTTGGCACCTCTGTGATAAAGTGGAGTTTTGAAATGACCCTGCAGACCAAATTTTCACTTAAATGATCATCAGTTGCCGCTTTATGTATTACATGGGCATCTCTTTACAACTTAACACTCAGCATGACATAGGCACATCTTCCAAAGCATGGTTTCTCTAAATGTGATCAGCACATGGACCACCTGCGTCATAATTACTTAGGGAGCTTGCTAAAATGCAGATTGCTAGGGCGGCTGAGTCAGATTCGCTCAGGTAGGAGGTGGAGAACAAAATTTGTTTTACTGAGCTCCCTCGTTCATTTCAATGCACTAAAACTTGTGCACAGCTGTGTTAAAAGAACTTCAGCTTGACCTGTTGCCTTTGATTGTTCCACTTATAGCATCATCTTTACTGTCAACTACTGTTTTTACTTAGCCCCATTGAGTACAAGACGTTATCCTGAGGGATGTGAGGGTTACGAAGGTGAAGTGGTGGCAGGTCTGCCCTCCAGGCACTCACAATCTGAGTGGAGAGAGAAGTCAAAGATAGATAGGAATACAGCATATATGAAGCCCAAATAGCAATGATGGCAAGACTGGCCACTTAATGAGCTCAGAATATGAGCAGGTCTATTTATATATTTTATCTCTATTTCTCATAATCCTGGATAAAATATATAATTATTCTTTTGTTACAAATAAAAAATTCTAAGCTCAGGAAGTTCAGTTGACCTTCCCAATACCACCCGGCTTATAAATGAGAGCGGCGGAGTTGAACCCAGACCCTGTGACCTCAAGGCCCGTACTCTTACAGCCCACTATGCTGGCCTCACTAACTGGGGCACTAGTGGAACAAAGTTGGGGTTTAGTCCTGTTCCTATTGGTTATTGAACTTGAACTAGCAATGTCACAAACAAACCTCTGGGGCCTCGATGAATAAAGAAGCTTATGTCCTGAGATGTACACAGGGATGTGATTTACTCAGAGCATAACCCCATTCATGACAGCGAAAGGGTGTTATTAGTGGGGTTTTCTGTCTTTTGTTTCCTGTATTCAAGAAAAAAAGTATTTTGTAAAAACGTTAAGGTTCATTGTGCTCAAGAGTACAATTATCTGAACTTAGTCTTTTCCAAGCCATGAGCACTTTTTCCTAATTCTTTAACACAGATTTAACTTAGGGCAGAGAGAGGCCAATTGTTATTTCAATTATAAAAGGAACATGAGTCTTTTTCAACTATTGCATTATACTTTAAAAAATCTTTAGATTTTTCAGACATGATTTCTCAGAAGAAACAAAAAAATAAAGCAAAAAAAGCAAAAGCAAAAACCCAACATATTCAGAAATCTACCGCATTAGAAATAGTAAGTTAAATAAAAATTTAGGGTCAAAAGAATTTTATACCATCAAAACTGAAATTGTTTTAGCTCTGTTACTAGTAACACGACCCAAATTAATTTTTTATGTATTATTAATGTGAAAGTATTAAACTGTTTTAAAATCTGGTTTTAATGTTTTAAAATTATATTTTAATTTTGCCATAATTATAGATTCCCACAGAGTTATATGAAATAATACAGAGAGCTCCATGTAAAAGAGTAGCAACATTTTGCAAAACTTTAGTACAGTATCACAACCAGCATATTGACATTTGACATTGACAGTCACAATACAGAACATTTCTATCACCACAATGATTCCAAAAGTTGCCCTTTTAAAGTGAAACCCATGTCCCTTCCACCTATACCCCCCCCTTTAACCCTTGTCAGCCTTTAGTGTTCTCTTCATTTCTATAATTTTGTCATTTCAAGAATGTTATATAAATGGAATCATATAGTATATAACCTTTTTTCACTCTGCTTAATTCCCTGGAGATTTTTCCTTGGTATGCATATATACCACAGTTTGTTTAACCATGCACCCATTAAAGGATATATGGGTTGTTTCAGTTTTTTATTATCCTATATAATAAAAGCCTAATATGCAAACTGACCGAACAGCGGAACAGCCAGTTGCTATGATGTGCTCTGACCACCAGGGGGCAGATGCTCAATACAGGAGCTGCCCCCAGCCCACAGGCCTCAGGCTAGCCAAGATGGGTGCCAGCGGGGCCACCCTGATCGCCCCACTGGTTGCCCCACAGAGGGAGGCAACTGGTGGCGGCAGTGGGAGGCGGGGCCGGTGAGCAGGCAGCACCAGGCCGGCCAAGGCAGGTGCCAGCAGGGGCCCCCCGATCGCTCTGCCAGTGGCCCCACAGATCGGCCCTGATCCCTGGCCAGGCCTAGGGACCCTACCCGTGCACAAATTTTGTGCACCAGGCCTCTAGTTTCAAATGAAGCTACTATAACATTCATGCACAAGTTCTTGTATGGATGTAGCCTTCATCTCTCTGGGGTAAATGCTCAGGAGTACAGTTGCTGGGTCATATGGTAGTTTCATGTCCAGTGTTTTAAGAAACTGTCACACTATATTCCAGAGTGGCTGTCCCTATTTTATAGTTCCATCAGCAATGTATGAGTGATCCAGTTTCTCCATATTTTCACCAACATTTGGTATTGTTAAATTTATTTTAGCCATTCTGATAGGTGTATAGTAACATCTCATGTGGTTTTCATTTGCATTTCCCTAATGACTAATGGTGATGAACATCTTTTCATGCACTTAGTTGTCATTTTGGTGAAATGTCTTTTCATGTGTTTGCTCGTTTTCTAATTATATTTTTTGTTTGTTTGAGTTTTGACAATTTTAAAATATATTCTAAATATTTGTCCTTTGCTGAATATGCGATTGTCAAATACTTTTACCCACTCTGTAACTTGTCTTTTAATTCTCTTAACGGCTCTTTCTTGGAGAAGTTTTTTTATTTTGAAGTCCAATTTATTATTTTTTCTTTTGGTGTTGTCAAAGAACTCTTTGCATAGCCCTTAGTCCTGAAGATTTTCTATGTGTTTTTTTTTCCTAAAAATTTTAGCTTTCACATTTGAGTCCATGACCATTTTGAGCTAATTTTCATATAAGGTGTAAGACTTAGATCAAGGTCCTTTTTTGTTTTGTTTTTTGTTTTGCCTGTTAATGTCCAATTGCATATGTTGAAATGGCTGTGCTCCCTCCATTGAATAGGTTTTGCAGCTCCTTTAAAAATCAGTTGAACATATTTTTGAGCTGTCCATTCTGTTTCATTTTCTATTCCTTTGCCAATAACATACAGTGTTAATTACTATATTATAGTTCTTAAAATTATTATTTTTCCAATTAACCTTTTTCAAAGTTGATTTAACTATTTTAGTTAATTTGCCTTTTTAGAAGTTTTGGAATAGCCTTGTCTCTATCTACAAAAAATCTTGTTGGGATTTTGATAGGAATTGTACTAAACCTATATATCAACTTAGAAAGAACTGACCATCTTTACTATGTTGAACCTTTCAGTTCATATACAAGGTATGTTTCTCCATTTATTTATGCCTTGATTTCTTTTATCAACATTGTATAGTTTTCAGCATAAAAATAATGTACACATTCCATCAAACTTACACTTAGGTGTTGTTGTTTTTTAAGTGATTGTAAAGGGTGTTGTGTTTTTAATTTCAGTATCCGTGTGTTCACTATTGGTACATAGAAACACAATTGTTTTTTGTGTGCATTTATCTTGCACTCTGCAACCCTGCTAAAGTCACTTATTAGCTCTAGAAGCATTTTCGGCTTTGCTTGGGATTTTTTTACATAGACAATCATGTTATCTGCAGATAGAGACAGTTTTATTTCTTCCTTTCTGACATGCATAGCTTTTAGTTATTTTCTTGCCTTATTGCCCTGGCTAGAAGTTGTAGAGCTGTGCTGAATAAGAGTGGTAAGAGTAGAACATCCTTACCCTATTCCCAATCTTAGGGGAAAAGCATTCAATCTTTCACCATCCTACATAATAAAAGCCTAATATGCAAATTGTCCCCTCAACCAGGAGTTCGACCACTTGCTATGACATGTGCTGATCAGCAGGGGGCGGCACGGAACATGGCGGGTGTCAGAGACATGGCGCTGACAGTGGGTGGCAGTGGAGGCACTTCAGGCTCTGATGGGCCCCAACGAGAGTGGGACCACGGCAGGATGGTGCAGCAGGTGAGCGGGCAGCACCAGGCTAAGGCGAGTGTGAGTGAGGCTTGATTGCCCGGCTGATCGCCCCACAGATGGCAATCAGTGGCTGGCAGGCCCTGATGGCCCAATAGGTAGACTGACCTTCTATCATGTAATACCCCTCTCTGTCTCTAGTAATATTCTTTGCTTCGACATTAATATAGCTACTTCTGCTTTCCTTTGATTAATGCTTGCACAATATATTTCTTTCCATCCTTTTACTTTCAACCTGTACATATCATATTTGAAGTACATATTTTTGCAGATAACATATAGTTGGATCATTTTTAAAAAATTTACTCTGGCCCAGCCAGATGTGGCTCAGTGGTTGAGCATCGGCCCAGGAACCAGGAGGTCACCGGTTCAATTCCTGGTCAGGGCACATGCCTTGGTTGCAGACTCAGTCCCCATTAGGTGGTCTACAGAAGGTGGCCAATCGATGATTTGCTCTCATCATTGATGTTTCTATTTCTTTCTCCCTCTCCCTTCCTCTCTGAAATCAATAAAAATATATTTAAAAAATATTTATTCTGCCAGTCTTTTAATTTGTATATTTAGATCATTTATATTTAATGCAATTATTGATCTGTTAGGGCTTAAGTCTGCCACTTTATTTATTTTTTTGTTTATTCTTGCGTTTGTTTGCTGGTTGGTTGGTTTTCTTTTTTCTGCTTTCCTGTGGTTTACTTAAACATATTTTTAGATTCCATTTTTATTTATCTATCATATTCTTGAGTATATCTTTCTGTATAGCTTTTTCAGTGGTTGCTCTAAATATTACATTTAAATATACATAACTTATCACAGTTTACTGGTGGTGTGATTTTTCCAGTTTCAGTGAAGTATGTAAGTTTTACCTCACTTTACATCCTCTTAACCTCCCCAATTTATAATATAATTGCTTAAATATTTGGAACATTTGAAATTGGTATGATTTTTGTTTCAACCATCAAACATAATTTAGAAAACTCAGAAGGAGAAGGAAAGCCCATTGTATTTACCCATATTTTAACTTACTGTATTCTTTCTGCCTTCCTGATTCTCCAATGCTCCATTTTTTAAAATTGTTTCCTTTCTGCTTAGAGAATTTCCTTTAGCCATTCTTTTAAGGTAGGTCTTCTGAATACAAATTCAGTTTTTCTTCATCTGAGAATATCTTGAATTCCCTTCACTCTTGAAGGATATTTTCACTGAGTATAGAATTCTGGACTGACAGTTTTATTTCAGCACTTGAAAAATATTGTGCCAGCTTATTATTCTCTATTGATGAGAAATACAATGTCATTTGCATTGCCTTTCCCTTATAGGTAAGATATTGTTTTTCTCTAGCTGATTTCAAAATTTTTTCTTTATCTTTAGTTTTCAGATATTTAATTATGATACATCCTGGCTTTGCTAATGCAAACATTTGCCTATATGAGAGCTCTTTCAAATCCTCACACAAAGGATTGATCAATTTGAGTATGTAACAATTTAAAGCCTTTATTTATAAGAAAAAATACCAAAAGTAAAAAATAAAGAATAAATGTAAAAATTATTTATAAAATATTTTAAAATTAATATCCTTAATTTATAAAAAGTTCTTAACATTAAGTAACAAAAATAAGGCAAGACTGTGAAATGACAACTAATAAAAAACAAATGACCAATAAACACATACCAATTGGGGTGATGAACTCCTTTAGCTTTTTCTTGTCTGTGAAGCTCTTGATCTGGCCTTCAATTCTAAATGAGCTTTGCTGGGTAGAGAGGGCATGGTAAAAAATATTCAAAGTGAGGAAGAGCAAGGACCTGCAGCCAGGGTGACCTTCCTTTTGAAAGGACTCGGCAGCTCTTGGGGCCGAGGGTTCGGTCTCCGTGAAACCCGGGTCAGTCTTTGCATCGGGCAAGTGGAATCTTGAGGCTTATTTGAGAGTCACCGAGGCTGGGAACATGACCTCAGAACAGTTAAAAACACGTTCGTGAAGGGATGTGATGGGTTCTCTCTCATCAAAAAGCCCACGTGTGTCTGTGCTACACCAACAGGGTTGCTTTAACACTGAAGCCTCCATCCGCAAGCCCACTCACCTCCAGGAGCTGGTGGGAGGTTGAAAGTTGCCATGTAGATGAGGCTGGTGCCAGGCGACCTGGCAGGTGTCAGCGGCTCGGCCATCTGAGCCCCGGGATCCGGGGGACGGTCTCTGACAGCATCAGCAGCGGCTTCAGAGCTTGTTGCTATTTTGTTTTATTTTTATCTCCTTTTCCCTTTAAACCTCTCTAGGTTGCATGCATTCGAGAGAGGAGCAGCCTTTGCAGCCTCCTCAGCAGAGAACACACCTTCAATCTGGGTTCACATGCAGCCGGACAGAGTCCTGTTTAGAAACACATGTGGGTCTTGCATTATTTGCTGTTACCGATAAAGAGGGTTTTAGATTCTGGCATGTAAATATGTTTCCTGCTTATCCACAAGGGCAGGAGGCCGAGCACAGTCACAGGCACAGCCACAGTTCTTCAAGCACTCACAGGCCTCCATCCAAGGGCGGCGATGCAGGCGCTTTGCACACGGAGGGGGCTGGGGAGCAGGGTCGGGCAGCAAATGCAGAACACAGTCATCCACGGCCCTGCTTTTCCCAGATCTTCTGTCTCAGTCCCAATCTTCCCGCTCCATGTCTGTAGCGTCTTCCTCTTGAGGCGGATTCAGGTGTCTGTGGGACATGATGTTTATCACACGCTGCTTCTCCATGTGGGTGGTCAGCACTGGTTTCCTGAATCAGGCTTCCTTCGGCATTGTGGGGGGGCGGGGGCAGCATGAGGATGCGAACACAACCCTGCAGACTCCTCGCTGAGCGCCTTCTGTATACCTTCTGTATACCTGGCAGGCGTCTCCCCGCAGAAGGGGTGCCCACAGCTCAGTCGAGTGCTCCCTATGTTCGTGATCATCAGGTGGGGGGGGGGGGCTGATCGGGCAGGGCATGGCCAAGGGGAGGGACTGGGGACGGTCGGGGGAGGGGCCACAGTAGGTTGCGGGGGATGATCAGGCTAGTTGGCTGCTGCAGTGCCTGTCAAAGGCATTGGTCGTTCTGGTCATTCCGCAATAATGGTCGCTGGGCTTTTATACATATAGATAGTAATCATAGCAGCTGACATGTATTTACTATGGATCTTGCCTGTGCAATACTCTTTAATAATTTATATAACTTAGTCCTACCCATAACCCTATGATAGTGATGGCGAACCTTTTGAACTCGGCGTGTCAGCATTTTGAAAAACCCTAACTTAACTCTGGTGAAATTTTTTTATATTTGCAACCATAGTAAAACAAAGATTTATATTTTTGATATTTATTTTATATATTTAAATGCCATTTAACAAAGAAAAATCAACCAAAAAAATGAGTTCGCGTGTCACCTCTGACACGCGTGTCATAGGTTCGCCATCACTGCCCTATGACAAGGCATTGTCATGCTTGTAATGAGGAGTGTAAGGCACAGAGAGGTTAAGTAACTCATCCAGGATCACATAGGTGTAAGTGACCTTTTATCAGCACCAACTAGGCCCTACATATATGAATCTCTGGCACCTTTTCCACCTGGAAGGAGGGAACCCAGCCTGGAGAGATGGCAGCCAAGTGTCTCAGACACATGTAGACAGTGTCACCTCCACCAAAGACCCTGCTAAATGTTTCTCCAGGTGGAGGAGTTCCTGGGATGTCAGGTTATTCTCCAGGCAACTAACTCTGTGAAGCAAAAGTGACCACCGCAAGCCCCTCTGTGACATATGACATGACAGGGAACCGTGACCATGTTCAGAACTAAGGAGGGAATGTTCAGATATTAAACAAAACTTGCTCCTTAAATAAAGGTTTTATAGTAAGTCCCACCTCCTTCTCCAACATCGGGCTGGTTCCTGAGGTGCAACTTCAAACTCTCACCTGAGTTGATTAAATCATCAGTCCCATCCAGGATGTGGAGATGTGCAAAAGGGCAGACTGATGGTTTGTCAGAGGAATTCAAGAAAAAATTGTGCAATAAGGTAATTTGCATGGCTCTGAGAGCATATTCATTCAATATTTTACTTATTAATTCAATGAAATATAATTCAGAAAGACTGGAGGGAAATTGGGAAACAGAAAAGTCCATGAAGCCAAAGGTAGATACAGATGCAGGAAAGAAAAAGTGGTGTCAAATATTCCAGGGAGGTCTGGTGAAATGAGAGTGGAAACTGCCATTGAATTGGCAGTGAATTTGAGTGGAGGTTAGTTTGAGTGGAAGGTGGGTGAGCAAGGCCGTATGAATGGAAGAAAGTGAGGAAACAGCAACAATGACGCTAGATGATTTTTTTAAGAAAGGTAGAAGAGGGATGCAGGCAATTGGGAGGAATATATATTATACAAATTCAGCTGAAAGGATAAAATAGTTTAGCAATAAAATTCAAACTGTGAGAATCTCAATTTTAGATTCAACACATTCACATTTATAAAACACTAACTTTATGCTAAGAAATTTGCTAGAACTTATACATCCTTACTTTTTTATTATGTAAAATTCCTAGCTTTATGTAATAGTGGGTGAACAAAGTTGAGAAATATCCTCTTTCTTGTCAGTGGAATAAAAGTAGACTGGATTTTTTTAAAATAGCTTGAACTCAAAATAATATAATTTTCAGAAGGCATTTATGCATTGAAGTTTTTTTCCCCCCTTACTTCTAATATAATTAGCCACTGGTTCAATACATTCAATAACATTTGGTTGATCAATATACTTTACCTATTCCTTTTCACTACACTTTTTGTGGCTACATTATATGGGAAACATTTCAAAATAGACTACACTACTTAATTCTATCTGTGGCTTGGTATGGCTTTATATCCTACTTCTTGCACTCTGCAAATAAGCTGCTTAGCAAGAACCACAAGTAGCTCTAGAAACAGATGTAGATGACACATAGATCTTTCTGGTCCCTTTTTGTCCTCGTTGGCTCATGGATATGTACCATTTTATTTCCCAGACTGGCTCAAAGTGAATCATCCTATTGATACAATCAGCGGAACGACCGGGAACAACTGGTCATTATGATGCGCAGTGACCACCAGGGGGCAGACGTTCAACACTGGAGCTGCCCCCTGATGGTCACTGCGCTTCCATAGAGGGAGCACCACTCAGCCAGAAGCCGGTTCATGGCTGGCCAGTGCAGCAGCAGTGGCGGAAGCCTCTCCCGCCTCTGTGACAGCTAAGCTGTTAGTCGGACATCCCCCTAGGGCTCCTGGGCTGCCAGAGGGATGTCTGACTGCCAGCTTAGGCCTGCTCTCTAAGCTGGTAGGTGGACATCCCCTGAGGGGTCCTGGACTGTGAGAGGGTGCAGACCAGGCTGAGGGACCCCCGAGTGCACGAATTTTCGTGCATCGGGCCTCTAGTCTATACTAATAAAAGGGTAATATGTTAATTAGACCGGACATCTTCTGGATGTCCTTCCGGACAAAGCCACGGTAGCGGGGCAGAGGCAGAGGTGGTTAGGAGCAATCAGGCCAGCAGGGGAGGGCAGTGAGGGGGCAATCTGGCCGGCAGGGGAGGGCAGTTAGCAGGCGATCAGGCCTGCAGGCAGAGGTGGTTAGGGGCAATCAGGCAGGCAGGCAGGCGAGCAGTTAGGAGCCAGCAGTCCTGGATTGCAAGAGGGATGTCTGACTGCTGGTTTAGGACATCCCTCGAGGGGTCCCGGATTGAAGAGGGTGCAGGCCGGGCTGAGGGACCCCCACCCCATGCATGAATTTCATGCACCGGGCCTCTAGTAATTGCTAATAAGCACCAAATTTATCTTTGTTTACCCATCACACTGGACAATGCTGTCCAATTGTAGACTTTCAAATAAAAAATTTTAAAATCCCCAAATTAATGTTATCTCTTCCACACTCATTCACTCTTCATTTTGGTCTCTTTTCAAATATTGCCAACTGTACCTTCCTGCAATTTTCTATTTCCCTTCATCTCTGTCCTTTGGGCAAAGCTCTGATCATATCTCCCTGGATGATTACAACCTCCCACCACCCTAGATTTAGTTATTTTTTAAGGTGTTTTTTTTTTCTGATGTATTCTTTGCAGTTACTCAAAAGCAATGGATAGGTCACCTGGAATCCTCAAGGGGTCCTTCTCCAGATGGCTGGGAGGGCAAGGAGGCCCCTGTCATGAACAGCTCCTTCTCGCTGTCCCATTTTCACTTCTGGGCCACCACGGAAGCCCTGTGTTATTTCATTGAAACCAGCACACTAAAAGTAACCTTAAAAGGAAGACAGTTTTGTTTTATTTTTCAGAATTTTCCAATATGGGAAGTTTATCCTAGCCAAGAGGACATGAACAACCTTTATCCCAACATTGCCTTTCATCTGTCCCTTTGAAAATGAAAGCCAGCCACGTGTGCATCGTAACAGGCCCTGAGTCCACAGACTCACTTGTCTATTTCAACTCTGCAGGAAAATTAATTTTTCACTGGCTCTTTCATTTCACATCAACTAGTTCCTACACTGCTACCATTTTTTGCCCTCCTCAAAACAAGCTCGATTATTTGATTGCCCGGTAGTAAAGGGACACTAAAGAGCATTTATAATACCTCCCACATGGTCAAATATGGTAATTCCCAAGGGTCAAGCAGAAGGAAAATGTGTGGCTCCTGAACCTCGTTCCTATTAAAAACCTCCACTGAAATATTGAAGCAACTGCAAAGTCGACAGTAGAGACTACAAATGGATCAGCCGCTTTTTAAAGGTCAGTAAGTCTCTTTCTCTCCCACATCTCAAAAACTCCCACTGAGAAAGTCGGTAAAATCCAGTGGATGTTCTGAGACACACAAAGGGCTACTTGCCTTGAAAAAGGAAGATACCTGCACGTGAAAAAGTCCATGAAAATTCCACAGCTGCCCCTCTTTCTTATCTCCCTCCCTTCAGGTAGTGAGTCTACTTTTACAGTGAAATTACTTGTTTTTACATATTTGTTTATTTATTTATTTTACAAAAAGTGGCTAATCATTTTTTTGTGACCAAGAAGTCATCTTTTCAATATCAGTTTTTCTTGACCAGGAGGCCATTATTTATAGTCGGGATGAGGTTGGGATGGAACTTCAAACAGAAAATAGTTTGAGGCCACATTGCTAAGGATAGATGGTTAATGAAAGTTGAGATAAGTGAGTGGAGGAGAGGTGGTGCGGAGCAGCACCGGACCCTGAAGTTCCTCCTCTGACCCGTCTCTGATCCCAGCTGAGCAGGCCAGGTAGACACACCCCCGTACTCCCATCAATGAAACAATACTCACAATATCTCTCCCTCACACTTCATAAGGATGTAGGATAGAAAATATTTGGTTAAGTGATTTTTTAATGGAAAGCTATATCTACAATAAGGTGAAAGAAATCACCTTTATATATGCTTTCTGCCAGCTTTATAAATTCACTGTAATCCAGGGTGGTTTCTGGGCTTTGCTTAGGAATCTTTCTGTGGGTCAGTGGAAAAATTACTGTCTTATCTCCTATAAAAATAAAGGATCAAAGGATCATGGGTACAAAAAGACTTTTGTACATCTTTCTGCCTCCTGATGAGACCCACTACTCAGACGGGCAGGAAGCTACTCTTCTTTTTCTGAAACTATTCTGGTTTTTATTATGTTGACTCTAAACTCATCAAGGTGACTGATATATTTTATTGTATGAGAAACACTTGTTTACTCCTTTCGATTCAAGAGTGTATCATTACAGAGGCTGACCTCTCCCCATCCCTCTAAGACCTTCCTACACTGCCCTCCTACCAGATACTGAAACTACGATATATTAAGGAGGGTTGGGGAAAGTACTGTATTTTCAACAAAGAGGATTCTCTGGTTAATTGAATTCTCTGGCCAACTAAAGTTAAACTTCTGTGTTTCAAGCTATCTTCATTCCTTAACAAGTTCAGTGTGGTGCATAAACATGTGTTACAGGGCAGTGGTGCCATCTTTCCAAATGTTAGGTCTCACTGGGCAGCATGTGAACACATAGGAATTGGGCTCCATGTGTACCAGTCGGAGAACATTCCCTAAAAGATGATTTTTTTTAAGTTTTTATTTTTATTTAAATTCTTTATTGCTGAAAGTATTACATATTTCTCCTTTTTCCCTCATTGACCTCTCCCTGCCTGCTCCCACCCCACAGCACAAGCCCTCAGAATATATTTTTGAAAATGAAATTCTCTTTGGTTATCATTTGTCTTCCCCCACCAGCCACCCCCACTTAAAAGCAGGAAGAATAAATCCAGTTGTCTGAAGATTGCTATTAGTTGACCAGGGATAGATTCTAGGAATCTTAGCTAATTTTACCCCCATAAAAATAAGGAAATCAAGACCAACAATTTTAGCTAGTGTAATACAAAATCTATTCCCCACCTCACCCCACCTCCTCTTTTTTTCTGTTTTGAGGTTTTTGGACCAAATTTTAGAATGTTAAAAGACATTGAGGTAGATATTAGATATTATAATTATATTAGAGGCCCGGAGCACAAAAATTTGTGCACTTGGGGGTTGTCCACCTGCCGGCTTAGGCCCACTCCCTAGGGGATTGGGCCTAAGCTGTCAGTCAGACATCCCTCTGGCAGCCCAGGAGCCCTCAGGGGATGTCTGACTAATGGCTTAGGCCCGCTCCCCACATTAATCAGGCATCCTTAGCGCTGCCCTGGAGGTGGAAGAGGCTCCTGCCACCGCCGCTGTGCTGGCCAGACATGAGCTGGCTTCTGGCTGACTGGCGCTCCCCCTGTGGAAGTGCACTGACCACGGGGGGGCAGCTCCTGCATTGAGCATCTGCTCGCTCATGGTCAGTGCACAAAATAGTGACCGGTCATCTGCCATTAGTGTCAATTTGCATATTACCCTTTTATATATAGGATTAGTGTTTCTATCTTCAAGTTTCTCATTCTCCTTGGGTGTGATAATCACCTTTCTTGCTATGTATTCTCCATAGGACCAATCCCCAGGATCCACAAACCTCAATAAGACCCAGGGCTGAAAACTTCAGTATTTGGATTCTCTGTCCTTACTAGGGAGCCTTCTGCTTAAGAGCTTGGAATCAGCGTGGGTTACAAATCCCAGACCCACTACTTACCAACTTTGTGATCTTAGGCAAATTACTCAATATCTCTGAGCTTATCTGTAAAATGGGCAAAATAGTACCAACTGCTAGGGCTATTGCTAGGTTAAAATGAGATAACCTGGATAAAATAACTAACATAGAAAGCTCTACTTAAATTTAGCTATTTTATTGTTATGCTAATCACGTCTCCCAGGCTATACATAGCAGTTGAGGACTGTAGAAGTTCTCAGAGGAGTTCTACAGTCCCGATTCATCATAATTACACACAGAGTTTATGAAAAGTGTGGATTCCTGCTCCCTACCTCCAGAGGAGCACCATTCAATATGTCTGGGGTGAGGTTTAGAAATGGTATTTTTACTATTTGTGACACCTGACAATTTGAGAACCATTTCCATAAGTGGTTCTAAGAAGCATTTGATTATTTTATTTGCTCGCTAACTAGAAGTTATCTTTAACTTGATTTTTCTATTCTGTTGGGTCTGAGCCTTTCCTCCACTCTAGAAACTCAGGCAATTCATGTCCCCATGTCATGGACTCCAGTCATTTGTTGTCTGCCTAACCTTTGAACCCCTAACATCTAAATTCTACATTGGATTAGTCTTAGTGGGAGATAGGACACCAACTTCCAGGCCAAAAACTGAAGTAGGAATATTTTCCTCTCTCACCCTCTCATCCCCTAACCCCTCCACACAAGCACATACCAAAGCAAGGACATTTGACTCAGATTAGCCACACAGACACTGCCACTCAGACTTTGAATCATGGGGAGAGAGACCCAAGAACTAAGAGAAAATGATTGGTGGCCCAGCCAGGGAGAGTTTGTGGCCAACAGTCCTGACAGTGTGCAGCAGGCCTGGTGTTAATGAGCATACCCATCCTGCCCCTGCCAAGTTTGGATAAAAATGTCTTTGATAAGGGAGGGAAAGGGCCTTTTTTACAGCATTAAGATGTCTACAATTATGCTAAAAGGTAGACAATCTTAGGAATATTTGATAAGGTTCAGCAAAGAGACAAAGACTCAGCTAGCATACTAACATGCCAGAATTATGCTCTGTGTGGTTGGTCAATTTTTGCAAGAGAAAGGTTTACTTATCTTGAAGATGCTTTATCCTGAGGCTAGAAAAGGCAATGCCAGTTTTTTACCTTCTTCTACTTGCAGAGCCTGAAAATGATTCCCAGCTCCTACTCTGGGTTTATTAAGGTAGAAACACATGGAACTCAATGCCTGGACTTCATGATAATAGGAAAAAGAAGCAGAACTTGGGGCCGGGGGTACAGTAAAAGGACTATAAAGAATAGAGAAGAGAGAAGAACATCACAGGGAACTCCAGAGGCGGACATAGGTGGATGAGAAGGTTGCCCAGTGTAAGGAGGGGGGACCCATTCCCATCCCCGGTTCTCAAGGAAGACACTCAGCTAGAAACAAGCTTCTGTCCTTTTGTTGCCCCTCCCACACTCTTCTTCCTCAGGAGTAGGAGGAACCTCAGAGACTGGGAGCTCTCCTGGCCCCCTCTCTCCCATACAGAATTTTTATAGGAGATGCACACATTGCCTTTCAAAGGGAAGATCAACAGACGTGGGGGTAAGCTCAGTTCAGAGGTACCATTAGGAAGTTCTTTTCACCGAGGAGCTAGGAAAACCAAGGTCCATACCCACAAAGTGCCAGGATAGGTCAAGGACCTGACCTTTATTGTCTCTTCTCGCCAGAACATTCTATGTTCTGTGAATATTCTACACATGCTTTATAAAAAACAGTTTTTATCAACCATGGCTCTGCCACTGTTTAGGCAATCCCTTTACCATTCTGAATCTCAGTGTCCTTTTATCCATATATTGGGTAAATATATGTTACCTGTGTCCCTTCCCCACTTCTTCCTTTTTAACATAAATCTCATTCTGTTCTGGTATTCCCCAACCTCCCTCCCATACAGCCATGTGCCTCAGGGCACCCTGAGCCCAGCCCCAGCCCTAGGAATAGGCCTGGTGAGTCTGAAAGTCATCCTATTCCTCTTGCCAATGAGTAATTCAAGAAGTGCATGCAATGCAACTCTGGCCAATGAGCCATGAAGGGAAGTTTGCAAGAGGGTTTTTGGACAAAACTTCTCACTCCTAAGAGAGAGAACCATGGGGGAGAAATGACCTTTCATTTTTCTCTGGCAATATTTGGGCTTTGCTATGATGCCTGGAACTGCTGCAGCCATCTTCCTACCAGCCTGCAGAGGTAGGCAACACCAAGGATAGCAGTTTGATGGAAATTACTGCGGTGGGGGAGGTCTTGATGACAATGTTGAGCCACTGAATCAATCAATTCTGGAATCTGCCCACAGACCTGAATTAAAAGAATGAATTTACTTATTGTTAAAAGACATTTTGAGTTGAGTTTTCTTTTACTTGAAACTGAATACATCCAACTGATACAGTGGATATAATATTATAACATATTTGTAAGGGCCCAGGCAGATAAAATATATAGAAAAGCATTAAGTAGTATATAAACCTAATACATTATTATTATTATCATGAATGAGTGCTTAATTCTCTGCCTTCCACATCCTCATGAATTTAATTTTTTTAAGATCTTTGAAACAAAACAATTTCTAAATATAAGTAATATTATCTCGACACAAATGAAGATGGGAAGGTGGAACACAGAAAGCTGATCTTGGGTTTTCTGTAGCAACTGCAGGATTTAGCAAGGGGGCTGGCCTGGCGCTCCCATTACCTCCTTGAGAGGGGATCCCAACCTGACCCTTCAACCCAAGTGCCCCAAACTAGTTTAGCTTTTCTTAAGCATTTCCTTTTACTACTTTCTTTGTGCTTCTGTGTATCATTTCCTCTCTGTGCTCCCCATTGTAATCCCATTGACTGGAATGACACTCAATAGCAAAGGCAGGCATAATCGATGTCAAAATATAGTTGGAAATGGGCCCTGGACTCTGGCAGCTGTGCCACTTTTTAATTCACTGAAAACTTTATGGATGCCTTTTCTCTCTCTCATCACAGCAAATGACAATGCTGAGAAGACTGCGATAGGACTGCACTCCGCTGCTCTCTGGGTCCCATTTCATTCCAGGTGGGTTTTCCACTGAGGATCAGTGCAGAAGGAGACAGAACCTGAAACACCTTTCCTTTATTTTTAAATAATTAGTAAATAAGAATGTACCTCCAAGACAGAACTGGCATATAACGTTAAACTGCTCTGGCCAGCTCTGCCAATTTGCCTAGACCTTAAAATCAGTTATGATTTTATTTCTAATCTCAGATATGGAATTTGGAATTCAGAGGATCTTTGCCTAGCAGGAGGAACACTTAGGATGAAAATTCCTAATTTCTAAGAGACACACTGTTCTTAGAAAACCTTGCTTAGACCTGATTTAAGCTACCAAGAGATTTCTATAAAGAGGGGCTATATATCTATACCAATATTTACATCGACATCTATATCTAATCAGATCCCAACACTTAAAGGGAGCTCAAAGCTACCCAGCCCAATCCCTGGAAAGATTCAAGAGTCAAAGAGATCAAGAGACTTGCCAAATATCACACAGCCTGCCCAAGATTACAGGCAATAGCAGTAAAAGTTACCATAATAGTGGCTATTACTTATTTTGCTCACACATCATGCTTTGCATTCATCAATTTAGGTCTCAAAATATACTATGTAGTATATGTTAATTACTCCATTTTAGAAATGAGAAAAGGGAACCCCAGATATTTTAATCATTGTCCAATGTTTACCTGCCAATAAGTGGCAATGGTTCTCAAACATAGGAAGGTATAACTCTAAAGCCTGTGCTTCTCACCACCCTGCCAAGTTGGTATATATTGTACCAGATGCTAGTAGACCCTATCTAATCTTACCACACCAAGATAACGCTTACATTCAGAGAAAGTGGAAATTGGAGTAAAACATTATATTTTAACTTTTATAGCCTTTCATGGTTATCAAGTTCTAACCAATATTAATTCTATTATAGAGGGAAAAATGAGTCTCATAATATGATCTAAACCCACGTAATGTTTCTATTAAAATAGCATCTTGACAAGATATAACTTGATCTCTTTACAAAGCACAACATCCTCTTTTCTTAAAGCTTGAAAAGATTGTTCAAAACAGGAGTTTCTTTTTTTAAGTATTAACACAAAACACCTTGACTTTATCCTTTCAGATCTCCTCTATTTATCAGGCTGACATTTTGAAATTTGGGTTTGCTATGAAAATAGCTTACCCAATGAAAGAGCATTGTGTTGGGCCAATGTCTTTTTTGAGCACGGTGACTCTTGGTCTCATTGTTCTGTTTTGCTGCAGAATTACCATTGCTATTTTTAAATCATCGCTGTATGCTTGTCAGCTTTGAACCACTCCTCCTCTTGGCTGCACGGGCTCCAGCTGCCTTTTCAGTCCTACTGATAAGCCATCCCATGTGTAATATTTTTATGGCTTCTCATCTATTTATAATTGCTTCTCAAAAACTAGAAAATTGTGTTTGTGTCCTACTTCCCCCCACCCCAGTCTACATTACCCTTCTGACTGAAGTAATAACCTGTCATGCTTAAACAATTAGCGTAATGCAGAGGACACTCGGGCCTCCTACACACTGCTAATGGAACACCAAATGTGGCTTTAGAAAGTCAGATAAAAATGTGTTTTACATGGGCCAGCGCCGAATTCTGGCAAGCCACCCTTGCACGCGAATTACTGACATAGGACCATCACACTGTGTGCTTCTCTGCAGGAGCAGCCTTCCCCTACCTGGAAGTCTGAGACTCAGCGGGGAGGTTTCTATGACTCAAATGCAGCGAGTACATCAGAACTGTCATTTTGCACGGAATATGACACCAGGGCGGTGCAATGTCCACGTCTTCCACTGATGCTAATTCCCAGAGTATGGTTCTAAGACACATCCCTGGCTTCAGACTGTGCAAGATTTGTTTCCAACCAAGCTGGGTTGGGTTGGGTCAGGGGTGGTGTGATCTGGCCTAGCTTGGATTTGGTTTATGGAATTGTATAAAAGTAAGCAACCCTTACCACGGTTCTCAACCTGTGGGTCGAGAACAATGAAAATACATCCTGCATATCAGATATTTACATTATGATTCATAACAGTAGCAAAATTACAGTTATGAAGTAGCAACGAAAATAATTTTATGGTTGGGGGGTCACCACAACATGAGGAACTGTATTAAAGGGTTGCGGCATCAGGAAGGTTGAGAACCACTGCAAGTGTGACACTCTAACCAGCAGTGTTACCCCCCCCCCCCAGTGTATAAAATTGTATCTCAATTAACCTCATTAACTTCTTTTTACTTTCTTGGGATTGTTGGTGACCATGGAATTTTTCTGCACTCTGAAAGAGGAACTCAGCAGCAAGGAAAACTGACCTTACTGAATTGGTTGCTATTCATGAAGCTGTTTTATAAAATAGAACTGACTCACACCAATGGTTGAAAATGCCCTTTTGAATCTTAAGTACATATAGACTTAGATTGAAAGTCAAAAGCTGCCTATAGTTTCTAATGGAAATGGTATAGAAATAAATACCAAAAAATAATATGAAATGATGAGCTATTCTGTCATCAGAAATTTGAACGTTTTCCTCCTTCTGTGTGTACAACATGCAGCAGGAGTGGGGCAGGGAACATGATTTGACCCGCCCGCTCCATGTCCATCAGGGACTGTCTGACTGTCACACTGAGTAGTTTTACAACCCATCAAATAGGGTCTCTTTGTTCAGAAAACAAACACAAGCCTTATCATATTGTTTGGCTAGTTATTTTAATTAGAGTAGTGTGAGATAGCAATCATGACTATCTCTGTTGGGTACTTCCTGTCCTTCTCCACACACTCTACTTATCTGTTGGTTGCATGCAGAAGATGCTGAGGTCCTAGGAGATGCATGACCCAAGATGAAGGAGCCGCACCTCTGAATCACAACATGGAAGCCTGCTTACCAGGAGCATGAGCACTGGATTGTTACATGGGTGAGAAATAAACTTCCATTATGTCAAAGCACTGATAATTTGGGGTTTATTTGTGACAGCAACTACTGCTCTCCTAAGTAATACACAAGATTAATGTGGAGGAGCCAAAAAGCAAACCAAGGGATTCTGACTCCAGTGTCCCTATTCTTACCCACTCCACTGGAGCGGCTCTCAGGGAAGGAGGCAGCAAGCTCTTCACTGCAGCTCATTCATGGCAGACATGCCAAGTGGGTAGAGATAGGATTAAGAGACTAATTCTAAAGAGCTCTTCTGAAGAGAGTCCAGGCACACTTGTGCCTCACTGCATTGTATATCTCTTTGCCCACTTGATGTCAAACCACTCAACATTATCTTGAAATGCTGGTCACAGGAAGTTTGCATTTCTTTTCTCATTTTAAATTGAATGTCAGCGCTGTTTTCTAAGAACCCACCAAAAAAAAATAGATTGACGTAAGAAAGAAAAATATAAAATAATTATTCTAGATATATTCCTCAGTGAATTAGGTAATTTCTGATTCTCTAACATTGAGAAGTGCGTCCCTAAGGCAGCTGCACTCAGACTCTATAGCACAGGCTGGAAGGTGACAGCTATGAATACATTTAGGTGCTGAAATCAAGCAAACTGGATTTCCCAGCTCCCTGCCCCACGCTGCCCCTACACTTTCCCTCAGTCCTCCGTTATCCAGGCCAACCCGTACCTTTTTTATGGGCTGAATTTTCTGGATGGTTATGATTTTAAAATCTCTGGCCTTAGAGTGCTATAATTACTTCTTGATGATGTAATTAGTAACAAAATTTAACAGAGTATCACGGGACACCTAGAACCTTTCCAAACGCATCCACCTCATTTATAAAGGGTTTTGAACCACTTCCCCAACCAACTGCCCATAAAATGGGGCTCCCGGGGAGACAGAATTCACCCACTCCGAGTGAACACGGCACACGGGCCGAGGCAATAACTGAGGCTGAAGAGGATTATAAATGTTGTCAGTGACCAGTAACTCACAAGTGCTCTCATTACCTTACCAGCGGTGGAGGCAGGTGTGCTGAAGTTAGCACCCTGGGATACATTAGACATGATGTAGGGAATTAGTCATTAGTCCCCATAAGGCATGTTTTTCTCCCACTGTGGTGATGTGGAGGGTTAACGTGAGAGCTCCAGTGTGAGAGCTGAGCCCGTCTCTGGCAGCTTAGACGCTGTCTAATGAGAGCTGTGCAGGCCAGCCCGGAGTTCACCCGAGATGGGGATTTTCCTTTCAACCCTGCCCCTCACCTGCCATCCCCATCACAATGAAGACTGCCAAAAGAGAATCGGGCAGAGTCCTAAAGGGACATCATCAAGGTCCATTACAACAGCTTAGTGTCCGACACACACATCCTCAGCCTGGATTGCGGCTGCTGGCTTTTTTAAGGTTTAAAGATTTAGAAATGTGAAGTGAAAGGAACTGGTTAGCAGCTAATTCAGCATGTACTTAAGGAGAGTTCTGTGGAATCAGACGTAACAACGTTGAACATGACAGCAAAATTCTATAAACTGATACCATGTCACCTCATCAGTGATGAAGAAGCAACTAAAATTTGAGGTCCTCTGGGACTCTGGAAACTTCTAGTTAGTTTAACAAACCACTGGCCTTGAGGCTTTCAATGGATTTGGATGCACAGATGAGCATCCAAATGAGCAAAGTGCCGATTTGCATTCTGGGTAAGTGCCGACATTTAATGCCGCTGGCGACTTGGAAGGGGATGAGAGGTTTGTTCCCAAGTAGAGGAACTCTGAAGAAATGATATTTGACTTAGAGTCTGCAAAGAACTTGAGCAGAGTTGGAATACAAGCTTGCCACAATCTCTGTAAGATTAAAGAATGAATCTAATGCTGAGTGGGAAATTAAGTTTTCCCTAAAATGAAGGCTAAACTCAAACTTTCAGCCTATCTCCAGCCTGATTCTGACTTGAGTTTAGACTATAAATGTTAGAATTAAAGCTCCTGGAATAAATTCTAAGGATCAGGGTAGAGAAAATAGAGGCCCTGCTACCTTTAAATCAGGGCTGTCTTTGAGGTGGAAAGTTTTCATCTTGGGGTCATCTTTTGCCAGCTATATTATCTTAAGCTAGGCATTTTCTCTCCTCTGAGTCTCATCTGCAAACTAGAACTAATAATGATATCTTTCCAATTTCTCATATTCATGAAGATTAGGTCATTGTAGGAGATTCCACTTCAAAAAAAGAGAAAGAAACGGAAAGAGCAGCTTGTTCCTAAATGAGAGAATGCCCATATTCTGAAAGCTTTTAAGCCCCCCTCAAGGAAATGGCCTTGACCTCAACAGAGTTTTACTTAAAGGTCAAAGATTTATGGAAATTACCTGGGACGTACGCACCAGGTACTGTGTGGCGAGGCCTGCTCTGAGCGAGGAGATACCAAACGGTGTTACAGGGAATGAAGGCACAGTTCGCAGGCACATCCTGTCCTGAAGCAAGGAGCACATTGAGAGGCTTTTTCAGAGAGAGAGGCAGAGGCACCATGGAAGTCCATCGTCATGAGGACACGCTGCTTCTTTCCTGGGGAGTAAAATGGTGTCTTTTTTGAAAGTGTCCCATGAGTCATGCTCCATCTCTGCCCCAGCAGGTGGATCTGAACGAGAAATCCCCATGCTCCCCATTAACTGCCCACCCTCTCTTGTTCACCAAGTGATTCCCTCACACACACACCAGCAAGAGTCGCTCAGGGGCCTGTGCGGTCTCCTCACTGCTAAGGCCACTCCACTCCAGCATTCCCTGAGACCTGTAGCCAGGTGTACCCTCCTAAAGCACCACATTAAGGAAGATCTGTGATAAACCATGATTTACTCAAACACTCTTAAGAGCATCCATGACCTGACCCTCATTCACTTTTCAAAAAGCTTTCTCTACTCACAACCTGTGCTGAAGTCAAGCTGAACCTGTTTTCCAAACATACAATACATTTTCCCACCTACCTAACTGCCCAGACTGCTGCCCTCCCCTATTTGAGGTGTGACATCCAAACCAAAGGCAATAATATGCCCATATTATTGCACAGATTCCTTGCAATAATGCCTCTGAAACATGGCCCCTCCATCAAGCATTTTGAAACCCCCTGGCTGAATTCATCCTTTTCCTACAGTTCTTTGGATTTTGCTGAGAACAATTACATTTTCCTAGTGACCGTTATTTATATGCTTGTTGGGTTCTATTTCATAGGCTGTAAATTATTTGAGGTTAGGAAACTATGCCTTACCTTTATTGTATAATTCAGTCGGTGTTCGATATTTTTTAAGTGAATGAATGAATTAATAAATAAATGAAGGAAGTCTTACTTTTCCTCCTTTGTTCATGCTGTTCCACACAAAATACTCTGACTTGGCTTCAAAATACCGTCCATCATCCTTCCAGGTCAAGCTCAAGGCTCGATTGCTCCATAAAGCCTTCTCCAAACTTCTTCAGGCCCCTCCATATGCCAAAAACCAAACAGATTATCTCTGAAATGTGATTCAGTCTGTTTGAAGACACTGGTCTTAAGCAGAGGGTTTTAAATCTGAGATCCATGGGTAGGATTAGGGAGACCATGAACCCTCTAAAATTGAACGCAAATTTTTATGTAAATGCCCAGGCCATTAGAGTGTCCAAGAGCTCCATGACCCTCCCAAAAAGATGAAAAGAACCACTCTTCTAAGGGGACTGTAAGTTGCTTCCTTGGAGCAGATTTTGAGGCTGTTTTGTACATCTTTCCTATTTCCCCTGGTGGCTAGTCAAGCACTGGGAATAGAGAGGAGACCATCCTTGAATGGTTAGAAATGGCTCCTTGTCTCCCTCTGTGCCCACCTCGCACAGACCCAGCCTGAGAGGTGGTGGGTAGAGCTTAGCAATGGCATTGTAAGTAGATAAGCAAGAGCTCTCAGGAGCGTGGCAAGTTAATGCCTACATCGAAATGGTGGAAGAGCAACTTGGCCTAACAGAATTGCCTTTCTCTGTAAAATTCTGTGACAAGATGAGGCAGGTGACCTGGGCAGTTCTGGGTAGTTAAAAACTAAACCAGTAAAGGAGCTGGTCTCCTCCTGGCCCGGCCTGTTTGGGAGAGCACGGGAACCCACATGTGTTGAATTAATATAAAATAGTCTTTACAAAGCTTAATGCTTTCGGGAGATAGTGTTAGTAAAGAAATGTCAGAATTTTAACTTGGGGCTGAGCAGCAGGACAAAATAAGGTCTTTTACCAGCTGCAATGCTTTTATGAAAAAACACCTATGGAGCCTTTTTAAGTTACAAATGATTACTTTAGCTGTTTAACAAAAGAGTTGATTTTCAAAGAAAACATCAGGGAACTACGAGTGGTGATTTTTGTTTTAACAAGCTCAACTCCTTTTGGTTTATCCTTCCTTTAAGTCATGGCTTTTGTTACAAACCAAAAAATAAAATTATAAGCAGCTAGTGCAGTCGTGGTTTCGATAAAACTCTCTTAAGTAATGATGATCCCACCTTATTTAGACAAGTCAGGGGTCAATATGGCCTTATTTGCTTCTGGTTTTCATTAGTGGTGCTCCTCTGTAGCATCACTCTTCTTACCAGCTCCTTGAATACACAGAGGATTCATGCTTCAGTTCTGCATGTATTAAGAATGCAGCCATAGCAACTAGAAGCATTAATGAACTATTTGCTTATGCAGTAATAATTAACTTCCATTACATTACTTTGTGTGATTACTTTCTTAATTGCCTGAATTATGCATCCATTTAATATTTAATAACCATTCTCAGAAATCAGACACTGGTAAAAAAACAAATTGCTCACAGTTTCCTTGCAATAATTAAACTCACAAGAATAAATGAAACCTTTTAAAAACGAATGCCTTGTGATTATATCCTTGCATATAGAACAAGATCCTAAATTAGTTATTTATTAAATCTAAATTTAAGTCCAAATAGTGCATTTTTCACTTTCGCCTCGGGAAATCAACCTGCACAGTACCTGATATCAACAACAGAATTAAGTGCCTTCTATTTTCTTTGGGAGTCACAGGCTGCATTAATATTTATTACCATGCAAAATTCAAAAGTCCTTAAAATATTGTGTTTATTATTTATTTCAACTTGGCATTTCTTTTTACACAAGGTAAGTAAGATGTTTAGTTGGAGATTAAAGTGTTGTGAAATGAGATCAATAGCCCTCCATTGAGATGGGCTATTGTGAGCCTTCCCCATTCTTTTCTGCTTCCTAACACCCCCTCCTGCCCCCCGCCGCCCTGCCACACACACACACTCACTCACATACTCAGTCCCATATATTCCCCTCCCAGAACCTTATAAAGCAGTGAAAACACACATATGCAATGTGTTTTTAACCCAGCAAAAGCAGATTCATGTCAATTTATCTCCACACATTTACACTCACAGCCAGGCAGTCTGATCTCCTTGCCTTTTCAGGTTAACAGCTAGAGCTCTCAGAATCCCATGCCCTTCTGCCAGCACCCAAGCAAAGCCACATGCTGATTTGCAAAGTGATAATGCTATTATCCTATTGTACATCAGCTTCAGTTCCCGCCGGCTTGCAAAGTCATCACTGTCTTAACAAATAAAACATGCAACTGCTTTATCTAGGGTTTCTTGGTGAATAGATTCTATTGAATCCGGACAAGACAGCTTTTTTTTTTTTAATCTTCCTGGGACTGCATCTGCAAAATTGTTCTGCCATTCCACATTGATTATGGCAGCCATGTACAGACGTGTTTATCTGAACCATAACCATGTTAGTCTTAAGCTACAGGGACACTGGGATGTTCTTTACCCACTGTTACCCTGTGCGTACATGATATACATAAAATAAGATGTGCCACGTGAGAAAGGGGCGGGGGTCACTTAAAGCATTTTGTGCCCAATGAGCTAGTCCAGAAAAATAGGTGCAGCCTAAGAGATTATACACAGAGTGCCAAGCAAAAGGCTGCGATGAACCATTTTCCTATCAGAGAGGAGAATCTTTTTGCAAGACATGGAAATAGCCACAGGGAAGGGGTAGCATTGGGGGCAGGGGCTAGTTTGTGGAAAACAACTGGAGTTTAGGGTGTCACAAGTCAGCAGTGGCTGCTGTCCTGAGTTTCTGAACGGAGCTAAATTGATGCCAATCTTGCTGACTGTTGTTACAGTGGGCAGAGTCATTAGGATTTGCTTTTTAAATGATCTCTCAGCCTGTAAGGCGGAGAGCTGCTAGCAAGGCAAGGTTAGAGAGAAAATGATAGCAGTATGTTGATGCTTCACAGACCTCATGATAGTTTCCGTCTGTCATTATTTACGTCTGACTAGATGCGTCGTGTCAGCTACCTAGAAGGCGCTTTAATATGAAGCCCTTGTTTGCCTCCGCTCTTGCGCAGCCAGGCTGGGATACTATTATTTTTGCATCACTACACTTAGGTGAAGCTTGCCTCAATCTTTCAGGAATGACACACAAAAGAAATAAAAATGGTTGTGTCCAAGTTATTATACATGCTTGTATTCTAACAGGCCTCGTCAGCATTGCTCAGAAAAAGAAAAAAGGGAATTTAAATCAATAAACAGGCATTTATTAAAAGGTCAGCTGAATTTTATTTGTTTTAGTTTCTTCCCCAATATTTTAGGTAAAACTATTTTTGGCTTTGGATTGGTGTCATTGTTATTGGATGGAATCATTGAGGGGGGGGGGAGGGGGCATATAAAACTAATATTTGATCAAACTTGCTCATGTTGCTTAATATCATCTTACATCATTTTTATAAATTCTATCAGTGCCACTGTAAATAAAGTCACATGGGTAGCTTTTGTTTTATATTTATATCATTGGCACCATAAAGTACAGCTTTTCAAATATGTGCATTTATTGGTAAAACTAGAGAGAAAGAGGTCTGGTGACAGAACCCATACTGATTTTTAAATCTAAGATTTCTATTTCATATATGAGGAAAAAATACCATTATGACAAAAAATAAAATAGGATATTTATGTTATCTTTCACCAATACTGTCTTAAATAAAACTACCACTACTTTATATCTATCCCTGGTAGAGAAAAGAAATGTTAGCTGAAAAGATTTCTAAAATGTTAGAATTTCTTGACACAATTTTATATTAAAACCTGCACCATAGATTTTGCAAGAAGCATATTGTAATAAAGGCAAAATATTCTAAGTGATTTTCCTTATGCTTTAAAAATCATAATAAATATAATTGGATTTAAGTGTAAATGAAATAATTACAAATACATTCCAAAACAAAAGCATATACATTTATGTAGTATACCAGTAAAAACATATAAGCAGTTTACAATTTTTCTCTACATGCATAATTTAGTGCAAAGGCTTGAAAAGTTTCCATTTAAAAATAAAGTAACTCAAACTGTATCTTAGGATTACGTTTATAGTTTCCGCCAAGAGTCTACATTTACACAGTAAATAGCATTGTAATAGCCATAAAATGAGTTTTTACTCTAAACTGAATAGTTTAGATATGACAGAGAAATGAACTAACTCATCCTGCTTTCTGAGTTCTAAGCGTTTAACAGAATCTCAGGACTACAATGTTAACTGAACAGATTTCTACCAGAAGCCTGGTCATTCTGAAATAGCTGGGGATGTACAGCACTTGATCTCCTTATTTAGACAGAAGTGCTTACATTTTTGAAGTCTACACAAGCCGTGTAAGCATAAAAGATGATAGAGTTCTCTTTTCTGTTTTAAAGATCAGACACCAGCTTCATGAGCTGATATTTTCAGGTTGATGCATTCATGTTTGTGGACCATTTTTATAAATTTCAACTATAACACCTTGTCAGGACTAAATGACATGCCATGTGTGTATGTGTGTGTGTATGTGTGTGTGTGTGTGTACATATATATGCATTTTTAAACATGATAGACATGATAGAATTTACATTTTTAACCAATGTGACTGTCATAAACTACTAAGACAAATACAGTAATTTGAAATAGAATCAATCACATTCTCTTAATATCTTAAATTTTTAAAATAATTACATTACAACACATATGGTAAAATACTTTCTTAAAAGATGGTTTGCCCAAGGCGTTTTTCTTATCTCTTGACCAAGCAAGATGAGAGTTGTATTGAAAACTGAACAGTAGGTGGCAGTCAAACCACTAAACTGATTCAAGGCTTCATTAACTAGAATCTGTTGTTAAGAGTAATGGGAAAGTAGTATATTTTTTCATTTTAAAGAATTTGCTTTATAATTAATCTTGAAATACATTTCTAAGGTCCCAAGGTGCTGAAATGGTGAGTTGATTGCATCCTTAAGCGAATGAGCCTAGATAAAAGTGATTTAATTCAAGAAACCTTTCTGCCCTGTCTCTATAACTTTTTAAAAATGTCTCTGTTATTACTCTTTTAATGTGGGTCTTTATGCAGTTTGGTAGTTGTGGACATGATCAGCACATTCTTGAGCTGGGGCCCAGAACTATGTAAGTCATGCTTGTATATCTTAGTGCAGAGTTTAAATAACCTGCAGGCAGTTTCTGCTCCCCTGATCTTACTGACTGAATGTGTATAATCCCTTTTTGTGCCTCAGAAGCGAACCTGTTTATAAGGAGAAGATTCCAGACAAGTAGCTGAAACACAGAATAAATATTCTCTGTAGCAGAGAATTGTGGACAACTGAAGATCCAGAGAACGTGGGTGAAAAGTAACTTTGCATAAAAGAGGCTATGTCATCTCAAAGAGAGGAAGGGCCTTCCTGATCCGTTGGGTTCACCCTGGTGTCCCCTTGGCTCAGAATGGATGCCACGCACACAATAAATGTTTAATGAATATTTGCCGAATGAATAGCCAAAATCCAAGTCCTACTCGTTTCTCAGGTGTCTATCCTATATTTTGCTTTGGTTTCAGTTCTTCACAGACAATGATAGAGCCATGTTCCCACTCCCCACCATTGTCCCTTGCCCAAACTATTATTGGGAATTGATATGGCAGCACCAAAACAACCCCCCAGGACATGACCCCAGTCTAGCCAGTTTGGAATGCCTTTCCTGTGAGCTACTGGCCAGAACTGTTTCCAGAAATCTAAGCTCATGCTACAGAAAGAGCAAAATATGTAAGTAGCACTAGTCTAAAAGCTGAGGCAACTTGATTAATTTACTTACCTGCCTGTGCCTCAGTTTCCTCACCTGATATGTGAGGATAGTAAGAGTGCCTATATTATTAATAGGGTTGCAGTAGGAACTAAGAGAACATATAAAAACTCAGAGTCTTGTCAGGCACACAGTGAGTCCTCAATAAATATCAGTTATTATTATTATATTTGTTATTAATGTTAATGACACTTAACAAAACAATTTTTGTTCACCCTTATTTGTGCATTTCAATGGAAATCGCTGTGAATGGACTTGGTAATGTAAAGAAAGATTTGCACAACAGAACCAACAGATCCATAACAATAAAGTATGACATGAAAAAGGACATATTTTAAGTTAACCAAAAGCTTGATTTTCTTTTTTCTTTTTTTGACCCAGCTTTAAGGACAGCCAGGAAATAATTAACACTCACTACCTTCTCTACTCCCACCCTGTGCTTCCTCACATCACAGTCCAACTGAGCTATGAAAACATCTTTCAAACATTTAAATAAAGCTCACCTAAACCAAGGATTCAAAAATTCTCACTGATTTTGAGTATTTTTCTCAAATCTATACCTTCGTTCAGATTTAAAATGACCACCTTAAGGGCAATTAAGAAGGATACATTATAAGGTAATTTCCTTTTATCCTTTGTGGAAACAGAGAGCTGCATTTTGTCAAAACTAAATTCAGGTGCCAAGAGGACTTAAGTTTAGTTCGAACATCAGAAAGGAGGCAACTCAAGTTGTGTTTACAATCTGGCAGCTTATTCCCTCCTATGCAGATAGCAGTGGGCAAGCCCCACAGATCAGATTTTAAGGTAGCAATAATAAACATTCTAATCTCTCTGGAAAATGAAATTTTTTAGGGAACTAAAACCCTTTCTTTAACACATCCATCTCTTTCTCTCCTCCTAGGGCAAACCCTCTACATGTATTTTAGTAAAAAACTATGAACTAGTCAAGTCTAAATGAGGGGGAGAATAATTTCATAACGTTCTGAAAGATAGGTTCTCTTTTTTTCCAGAATTTTCTATTCTCTTAGATGACTCTTTAAGGAAGGAGGTTAAAACACTGAATTTGAGCAATTTAAATAAGATACATTGAATAATTTAAAAATGAGACATTCAGTACAAGACGCATTCATTTAAATTACGTGAAAATCCAAGGTAGACGCTGTGTAATTAGGAGCCATGTAAGTCCTCAGGCAATTTCAGTGGGGGTTAGGAGATTGCTTTAATAGAATATGACAAGGTTCCTTTTGTTTTTCATAAAATATTCTATTCCCTCTTGAAATGTAACAAATCCTTAATGAAATCACAGCCTCTTTATTGTTAGGGAATACTTTTTATGTTTTGAGAGATCAACAATGTCAAAACAATTACTGCAAATTAATGACAGACAAACCTCAAAAGATTCATATGGTTAGTTCAAACATATGAAGCCTCATGTGAACGTATGTACTTGAAGGCTGTAGTCAAAATCTTACCTGATAAGGTGCTCCCATGAGAGATGCAAGGGCCATTGCAATGCAGGGTTGCTCTGGGGAGAAAAAACTGGGTTAGGAGAGAGGAGATCTGAATTTTACTGGTTCTGTACTCACCCTCTGGATTATTCCAAAGAAATAACTAGGAATCTCTGGATGTGCTTTTCTGGTTTGTTTTCCTTTGTTTGTTTGTTGAGGTTGTTTATTTATTAAGAGAAATAAATTATTTTCTGTGAAGACTGGAAGACTTTTGAAAAAAAGAGAAGAGAATTTTTGTCATTTATAAATGTAAAGTAAAATCCATGGTTGGATTAATAGTAATTAGTTTTTGCTAAGCCAGAAACACGCAGTTTAATTTAGTCCTCAAATAGTGAAATTATAGGTTCTAGCCAAGTCCATAAGCCAAATGATGGTGGTAACTGTGCATGTTATAGCCAACGCCACAAGTATTTAATGTGATTTATTAATAGCTAAGAAAATGGGAAAGGAGCAAACCAGAAATTTGCTTTGTAAATAAGTCATGCCAAACTAACCTCCTTTTCTTGGGTTAGTATATGGATACTCAGTAGTCAGTCAATATAGAATGCTTGCAAAGTAGACATTTTTATTTTAGACAAACATGAAATTGACTAGTTTGTACTATCTTGGACTAGAAAAATAAGTGTAGGATGGATGATGATGTAAACCTCGAGTGCTCTGTAATTGTTACCATCTTATTTGGCTTTTTTTTCAATAATAAAGTTGAAGTCATAAAAGGCATGCCTATCAAACTCCTAGAGAACAAAAAAAATGGGAGGGAGACTGGATATGTTGGATGACACTATCAAGATTCAAAACACTTAATAGGTTGGAACATGTACTAAAATAATTCATACAAATTTTAAAAGGATAGAGTCCTTCATTTTAGTTCAAATGCACACATATACAAACCACACACAGACACATATGTACAGTATGTGTGTGTGTAGAGAGAGGGAGGATTTTAATGTTTCTTGGTTTGCATATAAATGGCCATGGTCTTTAGCTAACTAAAAGTTCAGAATGTACTGTCTGGCATGACTGCCAAAAATCTGAATGTAATGACACCTCACAAATAAACTTATGTGTCAGGCACTGTTCCAAACTACTCACAAGCATTATTATATTTATTCCTAATATCATCAGGAATAGAGGTAAAAAAACAACAACAACAACACAGAGGTAGACAAAGGGTAGGTAACTTATCTTGGGGCAGACTCAGGATAATGATGCCAGCATCTTCCCCCAGAGATGCTCTGAATCTCCACTTCCATGACGTTTAGCTCAGGGAAAGTAACTGTCCATTGTTCTCTGGGTGGAGTCTAGTTCTTAGTTCTCTGTACATCTTAAGGGGGCCGAGGATCAAATGCAATATAAACATAGAGAGGCAAAGCTGTAGGAAATAAAGATGCTTGCCTGGAGGGTAGAAAGCTTGGTGAAGCCATGATAGGTATTCTCAGATGTCTAGACTAGAGATTGTCAAGGAAAAGATTACACTTGTTTATCTATTCCCATAAGAGATGGAAGTCACAGGGAGGCAAATTTCAACCCAATATATGTTCTTACCACATAAATGATCCAAACTAGCATATGCTGCATTGTGAGATATGAGCATCTCATCCATGAAGTGATAGAGAGGAGCCAGATCAAGGAGCAGTGTTGTGCAACAGTAGGAAGTTGACCTAGATGACTCCTAGGGTGCCTGCTGAGATGCAAAGGTTTTGGTAATCAGGGAAAAGTTTGAATTGGAAATATTTATGAACTGCTTCAACACACACACACACACACACACACACACACACACACACACACACACTTTCTCCTGTCTCCATTTATAGCCTTATATGACAGCAATTACACTGAATTTACAGCTAGCTGGTAGATCTGAATTATAAACATTTTACTTATATCTCTGCCCCTTTAGTTTCTTTTTCTGTAAATAAGAAAGAAAGGAAGGGGAGGATGGATGGAAGAAGAAAGGGAAGGAAAATGAAACAAGGAGAATAAGAAAAATAGATTTAGTCATGTTTCTCTCTTCATAACTTCCTAGACTTTTGGGAAACCACTATGAGATAATAGATTAGCAAGAGTTTGGGGGAAGAGAAATACATATATTTAAAGCATTTTATAAATTCAAAGCATTGAAGGATGATTTGTCTGTAGCAGTTTGGCCCAGTATCCTGTATGTATTCTAGATCATGGGGTCCATACATATAAATTGGTTAATTGCACCCTGTCCTTTGACCACATGCTCTTTGCCCAAGTCAAAGCTGGCATCTGGTGAATGGTCATTCTCCATTTCATCAGGGGCTGCAGGAGAGAATCAGAAGAGCTCAGTCCAAAGCTGCCTCCACCACCAGGAAACAACTCAACATGGAGTTCTTCATCATTGCGCATAGCAGCAGCATGTCGGTACATAAAGGACTACCCTCTCAGTAATAAGATACTTTTCTGCAAGTGGGAAAATTTTACATTTAGATGACAGTTAAAATGGAACATATATGCATAAGCATACACACATGTAAGCAGGTGTACAGTGTGTACTATTATATGTGAGGTTCAAAAAATCCCAGAATATGAAACTGGGGGGAAACAAATGCCCAAGTCATTGCCCAGTGTTTATGCATTTCCAGCCAATGAAATATATGGACCTTATTACCAGTCATCGGTACCTAGCCTTAACCCCTTTTCACTCACACCAACTTTAAAATAAAGATACAGAATTCATAGGAGATTGTATAATAAAACAATACAAGAATCTCCTAAAGAGTTTTAAAATACAACTTTAAGCTTAACGAATCAAATTCTACTATTTGCATGCCAGGAATAAAAACATAAGCAGTTCAATTATAAGCGTAATACCCTTAAGGAGTTGGATATTATATCCTTAAGTAAAATAACAGATCTAGTAAAATGTAGAAACTGGAAATGAGGTGGTTTATTTTTCAATTTCCCTAGATTTACATTAAGGAAGTACAGTTGAACTTTGAAATCATAATTATTATATGGAGATTAAAAGGTATTCAACAGAGGAAAACCTTTTAGCCGAAAGATGGTTTGGGATGGGAAGCATTACATATTGCTCAAAAGAGCAAGCTAAAGAGAAATAACATGTCAAATAGACTTGGGGTAAAACTCACAAGAATAATACAATGTATTGAAAGCATTCCATTCTATTGTCATCTTGAATTTTCCATCGTGGAATCTTCTCATGCTGAAGATTACTATAGCACATTTTAAACTGCTACCTGGGATATCATTCTAAAAATTTCTTGATTTGATCTGCAATTAATTGGAAAGTTATAAATCTCTAAATAGAGTGCCAAATATCCTAGTTTGCATCTGCAATAGAAAAGCTATTTGGGGCTGTGGGGAAATGGCAAACAGTCCACCAAAAGTTATTGATTCCTTCTTCCTAGGCACGTAGCTAGATTATATTTCTCACCCTCCTTGTAGCTAGGTGTGGCCATGTGATCAATCTCTTACCAATACACTATGAGCAGAACTTAAGTGAGCAATTTTCACTTCACTTGCCAAGAGGGAATTTCTGGCTTTGGACTTCCACTCCCTAACCCCTTCCTTCAGGCTTAATGACCAGAACTTGGAAAACAATGTGTGGAGAACCACTTCATGCAGATGGCAGGGCTGCCGCGGAGTCTGATAAAGTTGGCAGAGCTTCCCTATCCACCTGAACCCCTCATCTTAGAAATGTTATGCATGAGAGCAATGAACATGTCTGTTTTGTAAGCTACCTTATTTTTGAGTCTCTTATTATAGCAGCTTAACATTTTATCCAATTAATACATTATCTTCTTATACACAAAAATGTTGAGCTTTAGGAGTAGACATAGATTTCAACATTTTAATAAAACTTACTAGAAACTTACAAAATAATGTTTTATACTATAATATCTCTAAAACGTAACTAGATTATTTTGATTTTTTGTTTTATTATCACTTCATTCAATTACACAACTGTAAGCTCTTATAAAAGCAAATTACCGGAGTTCTAAGAGTTTGAATGAGAATGCTCATCTCAGAAATGCTATCATCAACTAAAAATGATAGTTCCAAATTTTCCTGAGTTATTTTTATATTCAAATTGTTTTAACCAGGTAACTAGACAGGGTGGGGGCAGTGGGGGTAGAGGCGGAAGGGAGGGGAGAGTGAAGCTTACGGAGCATAAAATAATTAACACAGAAGGCTTGAGACTGCTATGCTCTTTACAAGTTTGGTCCTTAGCTGACATCTGGAAATTAGAATTTCAGGAGAGTGCCCACCATTCCCTAACTGATAAGACTGGCTCACTGAGCCCATCCTATTTGTAGAAACAATGTGGTTTATGCTGAACACCTGCTTTTCATCAGGGAATGTGAACTGAAACACGCTAGGCAGAGGGTGCCTATGCAACCGGCCTCCAGTAAAAACCTTGGGCACTGAATTTCTACTAAGCTTCCCTGATAGACAGCACTTCACACATGGTGTTACGATTGGATTTCGGAGGAAGTACGCACCGTCTGTGCGACTCCACAGGGAGAGAATTCTTGGAAGCTTGCGTCTGGTTTCCTCCAAACTTTGGCCCGTGCACCTTCTCCCTGTGCTGGTTTTGCTTTGTCTTCTTTCACTGTAATAAATCTTATGTGAGTCCGGTGAGTGTGTGTGAGTGCTCCTGGTGAGTCACCAAACCCACACAGGACCTCCAGTTTCCTAGTTCTCCACAGCCCTCTGAGGCTGGTGGTTCAAGTGTCATCGTCTTCTCCTTCAGCGGGAGGGGCTGAGGTGTAGCTTTGCCCAAGGTCCAGGAACGCAGAGCAGACATGAGACACAGGACTACTGAATGCTAATCACCTTCTATTTCTCCTAAGTCGGTGTCTGCAGTCTATGATTCTAAGAGCCCAGAAGTCTGAGGGAGAGCCTCAGGAGTCACTGGTAGGGCGGGATGACAGGTCAGGCAGGAAGGCTCCAAATCTACTTGGCTTCATCCAAGTAGCTCCACATTGATCAGCTTTTATATAGGAATTTGGATTACATTAATGTAATTACAAGAATTCCATTGATTTTGTTTTGTTTGAATAACACTGAATTTTATCTTTTGGTTCCTTGTAGGTAATCTCAAAAATCAATCCTAAAAATTCAGTTTTTTAGTTTTTACTCTTTTAAGGTAATAATCCACCCATAAAGAGATTTTAGCAAATGACTCTAATGTAGATTTTTACTCAATCATTAGTAATTAGGGATGGTCACAGCAGAAATCTTTATTCTGCTCTTACAGAGCATTTACCCGTTCATTCCTCTGCTACTTCCTTTGCCTTAAACTTCACTCTGGATTCTTCCCTGTTCTCTCTAATACCATGGATGCTTCTGTTTCTTTCACACACACTAAACTTAAACCGGAAGTAGCTACAAGATCTGCCCTAATTTAGTTGTACCTGGGCTACTAAAGGGCAAAGGAAGATTAGCTACGATAAACTCATTCTCAGCTCTGAGCTTTCCAGAAGCCCTATTTATCAGTTATTTCTACTAAATCTGTTGGCTGATGCAGAGAACATAAACTTTGCAGCCATAGAGACTTGGAATTCAAATCTGATTTCACCATTCTCTAGCTGTATGGTCCTGGGTAAGTCAGTTAACCTTTCTGGGTCTGAATATATCTGCAAAATGGCAATAACATCACCCATCTTGAAGAGGCTGGAAGTATTAAAAGAAGCAGCATCAAATCCATAGGAGTCTCTGCTATATTTATGCAGCCCTATTATGATCATTATAAAGTCAAGCCTACCCCAGACCTAGAGTGCTTTCCCCACAGGTGGATAAGGAAACCACCACAAGTGTTTCAGCTGTTTGTTCACTCACAACAGAAAGAAAAGCTTTTAGCCTCTTAAGATATGAAGTATGCAAAATGCAGGACTGGAGCTGAGAAATATTTTGGAGTTTAAAGTTGTCCATCAGAAAGGAAGTGAGACGTAAGAAAATGACTCACCACAGAGCAGAGAGTGGCTGCTCCCAGTGAGCTCTGCAGCTGGAGCCAGCTGGGAAAGAGAGGCCCTGAGGTGAGGTTCCCAAGAAGAGAGAGGACGAGCACCGTGTGTTAATCATCTTTTCTATTTCAGATTCGGATAAACAACAAAAGCCACAGATGCAAGTTTTAGCCTGAAGCTTGAAGAGAAAGCACCAGCTTGTGCCCACGTGTCACATTTCCTTAGGTCATGCTCCAAATGCCAGTATATCTAAACCTGAAATACAAGGGTGGGAGATGAGTATTTAATTAGTTACTTACATTGTAGTAATAAAAGGAGGCTTTAAAGAATCTACAAACAAGTATAAGAACGTGCGGGGTTTTTTGTCTCCAGTAGAGTGTCTAAGAGGACCCAATCAGCCTCCAGGAACAAAACCTTGTTTGTTTCACCTGAGTCCAGTGACATGAGACATCATAATGCACTTTAGCCCCTATTCAGAAATATGCCCTTCGCCCCATGTCCAATATCCTAGGTATTATCCTCAAGTCTTGTCCTCCTGGAAATATCTATCCTTAATCCAGCGCACAGAGTTACTACTTCTCTTCCCACTCAAATGATTCAGCCGCCAGCAGGCAGCAGCTCTGCACCTCACTGACCCCAGGTGATATTTGGGACAGTTGCAGAGTCACGACAGCAATTGCCCAGAATGTGGTTGTCCTGATGGTCTGACGAGCTTGGCCTTTTGAAAGTGAGTTTTGTCATCCATCTCACAGGATAGCGGAGTGCCTCAGGTGCCCACGCATGGGATCTGCCTTGTTGCCTGTGTCTGTTCCACCAGCTCTCAGTCTTTATTATCTATAACAATATGCTATGGAGTTCATTTACAATGCAGATTTCCAAACTCCACTCTAACAATTTTTATTTGATATTCAAGACTGGGCTCATGAACTTGCTTTTATATCTATCTATATATTCTATATATATATATATATATATATA
>NW_005871053.1:7446280-7450908 GCF_000147115.1 Myotis lucifugus | reverse complement strand
TGATTTCAGAGAGAAAGGGAGAGGGAGAGGGAGAGATAGAAATATCAATAATAAAAGATAATCATTGATCAGCTGCCTCCTGCACAGCCCCTACTGGAGATAGAGCCCACAACCTGGGTATGTGCCCTTGACCAGGATTGAACTTGGGACCCTTCAGTCCATCAGCCAAACCAGTTAGGGCATGAACCTGCTTTTTAAACAAGCGCACCAAAGGGTCCAGATGCAATCGATCCTTGGACTACATTTTAAAAATTGCATTCTCTCTCATTCTTTCACCTATAACATCTTGACTCATAATTTTTAATTCCAGTATAAGAAACTCATGAGTTACAGTCCTGATGGAAGAAATAAAATAAGCAAAAGCCCTAAATACTGTGATGCTTGTAAGGAATTGTTCTCTTCTTGGCTTCTCAGATAATGTTGGGGGCTGAGCTGGGGGTTCATATGTAGGCCATGGCCAGACAATGAACTCTACAAGGGAAACTGTTCAGGAGTATAAAAGTTGGATGTATTCAGAAGTGTTCTGGAAGAGCTGAAAAGTATGCTGTTATGTTGAAGGTGATCAGATGTATCTCGTTACCATGAAAAGTTTCATCTGTGCCTCACACGCTTACAGGGCTATAAAGGACAGCAAGGCAGGCTCTTTCCTAACTCCCAACTTCCCAGACTTGGTGCATCTTCAGGCTGTGACGAAGGCTCATCTAGTAACTTCCAGTTCCAGGAGTCTTTGTTCCCTGCTATCTTCATTCTGTGCTAGACTTCAGTACCTCAATAAACATGCACTTGCTCCTGCTAAAGCATGTGTGAGCATGATCATTTGTGTTCAATCCGGTGAAGCAGAAGAATAAACACCTGTAAGCATTCCATCTTTACCTGGTTAACTTCCTATCACCTCCATGTGCTGCAACATCATTTCAGGAGCTTCATGACAATTTATTTCATGATTATGATAACAGAGTGATAGATATCTACTTCCTATTCTGATATTGCATGCATTCTATGTCACGCACTATGCTAGGTGCTGTATATTTAAAACAATGACTAACAAACCTCAGAGGGAAGGTAGGGGAGGGTGAGGGTGATGGGGAGAGATCAACCAAAGGACTTGTATGCATGCATATAAGCCTAACCAATGGACACAGACAACAGGGGGGTAAGGGCATGAGTGGGGGAGTAATGGGGGGATAAGGACACATATGTAATACCTTAATCAATAAAGAAATTAAAAGTCAAAAAAAAGTTAAGGAAATGCTATTTAAAAAATCAAAGGACTACAGGACACCCTAATACAGCGGTTCTCAACCTGTGGGTCGCGACCCCTTCGGCGGTCGAACGACCCTTTCACAGGGGTCGCCTAAAACCATCCTGCATATCAGATATTTACATTACGATTCATAACAGTAGCAACATTACAGTTATGAAGTAGCAACGAAAATAATTTTATGGTTGGGTCACAACATGAGGAACTGTATTTAAAGGGCCAGAAGGTTGAGAACCACTGCATAAAGCCTTATTAAAACTTGATGTTTGATACTCAGATAATCTTTAATCAACACATCTTTTCACAATTATTATTTCAATGCATGCCTAAATTTAGTTCTTAATCCCATAATTATAAAATTAAAGCATTTGTTGTTTTAAAAAAATAAAACCATGACTAAGACATAATCTCTGATCTTGGGAAAGCTCAGAGTCTAGTGAGCAAAACAGAAATAGCACAGTTATCAACCATACAATTTGACAGGTGCTTTAGTAATATGTTATAATGGAAGCACAGGAAAGCAAGATTAAACTGGTTGGAAGGGGAAAGCTTGGGAACATAGGGAGGCTTTAGGGAGGAGGTACAATGTAAGTAGGCTCTTAAAGAGGAATTGGGAGTATACACAGCAATCAGCATGTGCAAAGACTCAAGAGTTGTGAATGACTGTTGTGTCTGGAGCAGAGGGAGGGTGGGGGCAAGGAGGATTGTAACCAGAGAAGTAGAACATGATCAGATGTGAAGAGCCATGCTAAGGGATCTGAATCATCTTCTACTGGAAACAAGCAAAAATATAACTTGTTGACAATGTGAGAATGAATGGGAGAAAATGAAAACAAAAATTAATTTAAGAAATCTTCAAATCACCAGGTCAGAGAGGATGAGAGCCTGACTAGAAACTTGGGCAGTAGAGATGAAGACAACAGCATAAATTTGAGAATATTTTAGAGGCCAAATCCATAGTCCTTGCTAACCAATTGTAAGTATGGAGAGAGAGTGTGACCTTGGATAAAAGTAGATGAGGTCATGCTGCATTGTGGAATATAGACGGGGGAGTAGATTTGGTGCAGAACATATAACAATTTGCCATTTGGGGGATAGGTTATTTATCTAGTGGATTTAGAGATGATCTGTTATAATGATGCTAAATTCATGTACAGTTGACAGAATTAGAGGGGGAAAAAACAAAAATATTAAACAGGATTACCAGTTAAATTTTATTTTCAGATAAACATTTTTTAGTACAAATATGTACCATGCAATATTTGGAGCATATTCATACTAAAATTTATTAGCAAAATAATTTGTCTATAGACATGCAAATTCTGCCCTATTGGGAAGATGTTCAATTAAACCCATTTTAAAAAACCAGAACAGTTTTGCCTCCATTTCTCATTCATTTCTATGTTGGTCATCTCCACTGTGTCTGTCCTTTGGATTCTCTTATAAATCAGTTATAACATCTGTTTGTGTTCCCTCATTGATTAATAAGTTAAGAGGAATCTTTAACATATACTTATTTTATATCTGTGTGAGAGTCATGATTTGACCTTTTTTGAAAGCTGTATTTTAAACAGGGACAAGAAATGAGTTCTCTGCCATTAAGGACTGTACCCCCTGTTGATGCTGTAGCTACAATCACCATCTGCAAAGCCATTTTCCGTTTCCATCCTGCAGTGCATTTTCTCTGTCGCTTTTATCTGACACTGGTTAAATGGAGGGGTTTGCACCTATGCAGAAAGTTAATCAAGAGTCATTATTAACTGTTCTGGCATGTTAATAACTTCTAAACTGGAGGGACCTTATACGATAATCTGAACAAATTAATCACTTAAAAAGCAGCCGCACCTTAGTCCATTTTCCATTTGCAAAAACCTGAGAAATGAAACACTAGATAACCCAAGCAGGAGCCTAGGACACAAACATAGTGACAAAGTGACCTGTCCAGCTTCCAAGCTTTTCCTGAGAAATCCAGCCTGCCTCTCTCTTCTCTGGTATAATCACGCAGTCAACGTAAGTCCTCTTCATTCAGTTACTCCATCAACGTTTATCAAGTGCACATCCATGGCCCTGGGTTAGGTGCTGAGGAAGCAAAGATGGATAGATACAGCCCACGGACTATGTGGTGAGTATTGTGGTGTGGGTCAGGGAAGGGACTTAAACTGAGCCCTGGAGGATGCAAAGCAGCTAGGCAGGTGAAGCAGGGGCAATTTAAGGCTCTAGGAATGGAAACTGTATGAGCAAAGGCCTAAGATGACAGAGACTACAAGCCGCCTGGAACACTGAAGGCAATCAATGACAGTGTGGAGGAAGACAAGGGCCAGACCACCATATGCTACACCAGTCCAGACCGAAAAAAAAAAAACAAATAATAATATCCAGCATTTCTCAAATGCTTACTAGATACCAGGGATTATAATAAGCATTTTATAAACATTATCTCACTCAATCCTCACCAAATCCTAAATGGCTCAGTACTGTATTCTCTCTACTGTATTTTAATCAAAACTCATATAGATGCCTGTTGTAACACATTAAACAGTCCCTGGACCCCTAATCTCTAGCAAAAGTGACAATTTGTCTTGTATTCTTCCACATACTTTGCAATGCTCACCCAGGAAATATAAACATACAAAAACATATATATGTATACAGATGGGCTTATTCTATACACATTTTTACAATGGTTTTTTTAATCTAACGATATACATGGGCACCCCTGAAATCAATACATACAGATATAAATCATTCTTTTTAAACATACACATAATAGTTCACAGTAAAATGTACCAGAATTATTCAACTATTCCCCTACTAATGGACATCCAGGGTTTGTTTCCTTACTACAAACAATACTGAAATAAATACTGCTTTGTGAATATCTCCTTATATACTGATGCTTTCAATTTTGTAAGGTAGATTTTCCTAAAGTGGGTACGTATACTGAAAATTTTAGAGATACTGTAACACTAAATTATTAATGTTCTTTACAACCTATTCTTTTATATTCTTCTGTAAAATTATAGAAAATAAACTGTTTCTCCAGACAACTCCTTGAGCTCTATGCAGAATGATGAGGCCCTTGGGTCTGAAACCTTCAAGGTTTCAGGTTGAATTTAACAAACTTGGACAATGAAATTTTTAAAAGTGTCAACTAATAAAACATTGCTTTATACCCCTAGCTTTTCATTTACTGTGAGGGACTCCTTGCTGACTGCTGGGGTTGAGCAGGTGCTGAGCTGTCAGGCTGCCAGATTCTAGGAGAAGAAATCATCAAATTATGAATGAACGCCTGTCATCATGGTCACATGACATGCCCCTTCTGATTGAGCTACTAGCCAATCAAGTCAAAATTTATTGCCATAACTAT